>NW_027305513.1:0-300000 GCF_039555335.1 Amphiura filiformis | reverse complement strand
AATTTTATACCTGAGACCTAGATATTTGCCCAAATTTAACACAATTTCACGCAATCATTCATCAACCCACTCATGTAAATATCCATAGGCTTGCAGTACTCATTCATTTATTCTCATTCTTTCACCCGTTCACTAGACTATGCCATAGTCGAATTTTATTTAAAATATGTTATTATTAGTCATGATGAACCCTTCGTTGAACTCAAAATTATACTGATGTTTATTAAAATTAAAGTATTCAATAGTAAAATGGTCATAAAGAGTTAAAAATATCAGACGATTAGTGACAATAAAAGTAATTGAATGCAACATTATCTTGCATAATTATAACGGCTCACTTTAATACTGAACAATTCTGATTTTGGAATCTACCAGTTTATTGATAGCGACCCCCGAAATTTCGACTATGAACTTTGAATTGTAAGCAGAACTTTACCCCCTGGACTTTGCTCTCTAAAAACACACTGTCAAGCATACTTGTTTATCAGTCCATTAACCACAAATACACAAAAATTGGCATAACTCTCCATAGAGTCCCGTGTTAAGGGACCGTTCATTATTTATAAGGGAGGGGGGCCGGGATGATTTCAAAATTGAGTTCATAAAGTTACACAACCCCCCCTATTAGCAGCATCTAAAATTACATAACCCCCCTATTGCCGCCAAAAAAAATACATAACCCCCCCCCCCCCTCACATCGAGAAATAGACTTTGCTGGTATACCATGGCCGGATTGCCCCTGGGCATGGCAACTTCGTATAGAAGACACCCCTCTCCCCCACAGTTGTAATCCAAGTTTTTTCCAAGCTGTCCCCAGAAAATATGCTATTTCAATGCTAAAATTCAATGAGAGATGTATCGGAGTCACCGAGTCCAGGGGGCAAAATTTCCAAATCGTCCCACTGATCTGCTACTATAAGAACATTACTTGGACAAGTGCGCTCAAAGCGGGCCGAAAAAAAAGCTAAAATGAACAAAATTGAGGACAATATGTGCCCTAAAATCATTCCAAAGGATGATGCATATAGGGCTTTCACAACTTTTGGTTAATATACACACTGTAGTCCCAGTATTTTGATCCAGTATACAAGTTTTATGCTTTTTCCAAGCATCAGAGGAGCTGCCCTAACATTCATGATTTACATTATAGAATGGCAGGGGCGTAAATCCGTTTTTGAAAGTGGGGGACACACTGACAGTGGGGAAATCAATAAATACATTAGGAAATGGCTGCAAAGCGGCCATCGCGTCGCGCTTGCGCGACGCAGGGGGGTGTCTGAGGGGGGATGTGCCCCCTCAGAAGTAAGAAACTTTTGCAAAATGAAAACCTAATTGAAGCGATTTGTTGGCCCATTTTGGCACTATTAGTGTGTAAAATTTTAGTTTAAAAAAGCCAAAAATTTGTGAAATGACAGTCCACAAAGCCTTTCGTAGAAACGTTTTCCCTATTAATTATTGTAGGCCTATACATGTAAATTACATAAATTGGCAATGTGGAAAGCAGAAGTTAAAATGGTTACTTGTTTAGCCACTACGCAGAGGGTGTCTGAGGGGGATGTGCCCCCTCAGAAGTAAGAAACTTTTTCAAAATGAATACCTAATTGAAGCGATTTGGTGGCCCATTTTGGCACTATTAGTGTGTAAAATTTTAGTTTAAAAAAGCCACAATGTTGTGAAATGACGGTCCATGAAGCCTTTCGTGGAAAAGTTTTCCCTGTTATTGTAGGCCTATAAATTACATAAATTGGCAAATGTCGAAAGCAGAACCGAAAATGGCTACTTGTTTACCCACTACGCAGGGGGTGTCAGGAGGGATGTTCCACCTTGAGAAGTTGGACAATTTTGCAAAATGAAGGTCCAATTGAAGCCATTTGGTGCATCATATTTAACACTATTTAAATCATTGCTTAAACAAAAAAAGGGTCTGAACTCAATTTGCAAAATTTTAAATGTTACAAAGGTCCACTGATATGATATAGGCCTATATGACCCGCCCCCTGAATCCGCGCCTGCGGGTGTAGCCTAGCGACCACTTGTTCATAGGCCTATATACACAAGGGGGGAGGTGTCTGAGGGGGATGTTCCCCTTCAGACGTTGGAAAATTTTACAAAATGAAGGTCCAATCGAAGTCATTTTGTCAAAATTTTACTTGAGATTTGAGATTCACAATTACTAAAGCATGCATGGATTGATGTTGACAGCATTGAGTCCGTCTTAATACTGACTTTTTTTTGGTGATAAAATGTGACAGGCCCTGCATATAGGCGGGCCCGCAGAAATTTTCACACGCTTATGGGCCCACCCACCTTCACGCAATGCCTAAAATAACCACAGGCCTACACCGGTACCGACTGTGCGGTTTTTTGTAGGCATGGGCAGTGATGGGCATACTCAATTACCATGATTACATGCAATTTAACAAGTTCTCTTCTTTTTTCTCCCTTTCTCTTCTCTTTTTCTCCCTTTTTCTTCTCTCTTTTCCTTTTTTTTAGGGGTGGGGACCAAAAAGTGGGGGGACATTTGATATTGTGTCCCCCACTTTAAAAAGTGAGGGGGACGTGTCCCCCTGTCCCCCACCCGATTTACGCCCTTGTAGAATGGATGGAATTATAACTATCATTTTTGAGATTCGTGTTCAAGTTCAAGATGAAAAAAACACCAGAATTTACAAAGGCATGTCTTGCAGATCTACTCACAGAATGGTTTGAGATAAATGCGCGCAGCAATGTGACATTTTGATACTAACAAAATGGGGTTAATTTAGGGTCTAAAATAGACCAAAAGGAAGATGCAAATCATAAGTTTTGTCACAATACATCTGTCGACTGAGCAGGGGAGGGAACCGACTTGCCACCCTGCCATGGCTAATGTGCTGATGAACAGTGGCGTAGATTTCTTTTTGACATGAGGTGGTTGGAAAAAATTTCTTGAAGTATTATGTGAATCCAGCACCTTTTGGTGAGAGAATAAGTTCATGACACAAATGCGCGAAGCGCACAAAAATGTTGCCATATTGAAGCTAAACTCAAAATATAGTGCAGGAATAAATTCGCGCAAAGCGCGAAAAAATTGACATTTTTGTGGCTAAAATGGCCAAATATGAGGTAAATATTGTAGTGAATCATAATCATAGCGAATTATTTAATATTAAATTTCACCTGACCCCCCCTATCAGGAAAAATAAAATCACATAACCCCCCCCTGTTTGTTAAAGTGAAAATCACATAGCCCCCCTACATTTTTCCCGGCCTCCCCTCCCCTGTAAATAATGAGCGGTCCCTAAAAATCTTAACCGCAAGGCAATGTCAGTAGTCCACTTGGGAAGCTAACAAACAGAGGAAGTAGGGTGACTGATCAGATGTGAAAATATATCAATTGTGCACACATTAATTAAATCAGAGTTTTAAGCTTAAATACAATATGATTAATATCCAGAGTATGCACAATGGGCAAGTGGACTACGGGGTAGTCTACCCGTTCACTTGCTCAACCGACAACCTACAGGTCTGTCAGCACATTTACAGATTTACTAACACATCCATCCACTCAATCAGTCATGCATTAAAGCGTTAAAGCGTACAGTGGCTCCCTCGCTCCATCATTCACTCGCTCACTCACTCAATCACACCCCCACTCACTGGACTCATTCACACTCACTCACATATTTGTCCACTCACTTATTCCTACACTAAGCACTCACTCTACCATTCATATATCAAGCAAGCGCTTGATTGATTTATTTATTGATCTATCCGATCACCTAATCATGCTCACTAATTTGCTATTTCACTCTCCTTTTCACTCACTCCAATAGAAACTGTAACATACTCACTCACTACACTTTTCCCTAAATACAAATCCTGTAGTCAATAACAACTTTGTATGCACTTGTCAGTAAAGTTACAAATAATTGACAAGATTTTTAAGTATACTTTGCATTTCACTTTTGGAAAGAGAGTTATTCTGACAGGATGACAAGCCTTGCGGATATGCAACAGACCCAGTAGATATGATCATGGCACCTAAGGAAAACAAACATTGCACACCAATAATGTATCAATAACTCGGACCACCTTATAGCATGACAGGCGGATCATGTATCTACCGGATTGTTACATAGTGCCTTTCCGGCCTTATTGGGCTACTTTTTGAACCTCATCCAATTTCCTTCGGAGTTCTTACTCCCAGCTAGTTAAATAATTCAATAATGTACTTGTCAATAGGAACCCTGGGTACCTGAGGATGGCCAAGCACTTTTGGACACAAATTTTGTCCCCACAGGGCTGGGCATGTGCCGGGCATTGTTCAGGGCATTGACCAAGTCCAAAGAATCAGGAATTTGGGAGGGGACTTTAGATAGGGCAAAAGACTGGGGTTTGCAGCAATTGTCCGGCTAACAGGGGTTAGGACTTGGCAGGGGTTTTACACACAATTATTGCCCCGTCGGTCTGGGATTTGGCGCTTACCCCCAATGGAAGACAATCAAGACATTACCTTAATCTAAAGTTTACAAAGAGAGTACCTGACTGGGTGACTCCATTTGAAACCTACACCCCCTGTGTGGGAGGGAGATATTAATGTCATGTCTTCCATATGGGGTGTACAGATTTCAAGTGGAATAGCCCATTGGCAATAAAACCAGTCTACAACTTACAACAAGCAATTAACCTGGCATACCATATCGTAGCAGGCTTTTGTGTCCTACACAGAAACTAATAGCTGGGATCAAAATTGCGCTCTCTCAAGCAACATCCGAGGTGGCAACCTGGCTAATAACGATTTCCCATCTATACCAACTGACAGTTGTATGCATTCATGTATGCAAGCATTCACCCTCCAACAATATACCTTTTACCCTGATTGCCGTGTCGAGCGATCCACGTGGATCCACATGGTTTCCGAATCGATTGACGTCTAAATACATCTCAGATTACAAACCGGATGTTTTCTGGTCTCAGCCTCGCGTTGTAATCGAGATATCACCTCATCAATGGGTGTTCAAGAACAGTGTATCTACAACGGCTGTACTAAAATCATTTATAATGGAATATGATTTATTCAATTCAGCAACTGTTGTCATAACTTGCAACCATATAAGTTTACAAAAATGAACTATTATTTTGTATATAAAGTAAGTTTTAACTTCTAAGCCTATTTGGCAACATCACCAGCCAGAAAAAGGCAGAACTAGTCCAGTTCCCTTTGATCACAATGTCCCACAAATGGGACAAATGCTAGTCACCACTGGCTGGTTTTTGATAATCAAATGGTGGCACTTTTGCCATGGCTCTAACCCCCCATAAATCTACAAAATATCTGCGCTGTGTGTCAAAAAATAGCAAAATTAGGCCAAAAATATTAAATATTGTGATAAATATACCTCAAATAATTAACTTTTTGTGAAAATTGTAGAAAAAAAGGATCCAAAAATCCGTTGCAGAGGGGATAAAGGTCTACTTTTGGCCAGAATGAAGATTTCTTTTGAAAAGGTCTGCATTTAGAAAATCTGTAAACCCTCCCACCCCCACCCCACCATGGGCCTGGCTCTAACCATGCTAATTTTAGGACTAGCAAAAGTTAAAAGGCAGCTACTGTTATAGTCCCATCATGCAGCACTCACAGAACAATATTTTGCAACATGGTGTTTATGACAATTTGTAGCTAATGGGATTTTTTTTGTGCCAGACAGATACAATGTTGGTGGCACAGAATTCTGAGGATTCTTGTATCCCTATGTGGTACATACAGACTCTATAGATCTGAACAACTGATCAGTCTTTATGAACTTTATGACCTTTCATACAAAAGTTTTATCAGCTGTTTCTTACCAATGGAAAAACTTTACTTTACTTGTTATATAGAAACCAATTAAGAAACAAATTTTTAATTGGTATTGTATTAGATTGGTATTGTACTATAAGAGTCACATTAATAATGCATCATACCACTAATTATTTGCATAGTTGGCAGTGGTGATACAAACCCACCCTTTTTATTTCAAACCCACCCTTTTTTATTTTATACCCTTTATACCAAAACTCCGAAACCTACCCTTTCTAAGCATGGTTACTAATCATAGATAAGTGGTTATGGTGGTCCAGGAGGTGCAGATTTGCATCCAAAGAGAATAACATATTGGAAGTTTTAGATGACCAAACACTACAGAATGGGATTTCAATGTTTTTTCGTGTTTCATTTAGTGTCATTCAATCGGAAATTAAAGTAAGTTTTGAAATTGCAATTATTGACTTCTAAACTCACCCTTTTTATCAGTGACCACCCTTTATATTTAGACACACATTTTAACAAGAAATTTTTCAAACCCACCCTTTTAAGCATTTTGTGGACCTCTCAAACCCACCCTTTCTAAAGCGTGGGTTACCAACAGTGATTTGTATACAGAATTGCAAAATTCTGTTATACCTTTTCCATGCACACAAGTGATATTTTCTTTAATCCAAGCAAACAATAAGAAATTTCCTTCCAATGATAAGTGAACTTGCATTATGCTAGCCCCTTTTCATGATTAAAGAATTTCATCAGGTCTGTTAATTAATCAGCTATTTTGAATTCATTTGTCAAGACCAAATGAAAAACTAATGTTTTTCTGCTGACAGGTTTGGCAGAAACCTTCTGGCTTTCTCAAAGTGTTGATGATGTTATTGATCCATCTGCTTGGAGATCTCTGAGTAGATGGATCAATAACATCATCAACGCTTTCAGAAAGCCTGAAGGTTTCTGGCGAAACTGTCAGCAGAAAAACTTTTTTCATTTGGTCTTGAAAAATGAACTCCTACTCAAAATAGCTATATCCTTTTCATACTGCTAGAACAAATGAAATTATAACCAATATGGAATCAAGATAAGGCCAAAAAAAAAATGTTTGTTTGTCCATAGAGGCTTATGAAACAGTTGGGTCGGTAGGTCGGATTTTTTTTTTTTTTTTTAGATACTTGAAACTGACAATTTGAAGACTGGTAAATAAGTCAAAACACACAGCACTTTACTGGTTTAACTCTTGAGATGGTTCTGCATGTTATACTGTCCATTTTCTTTACATTTTCTTTCTTTAAATTTATACTAACCACTGTTTTATACGGTGTCCCATCGATGCCAAAAAAAAAATTAAAAATTAAAAAAAAAAAAAAAATCCAAAAAATAAATAAATTTTAAAAAAATTTAAAAAATTTAAAAAAAAAGAAAAAAAAAGACACAGTCGGGACCAGTTTGCCTAACAGTGAGTGCGATTGAGATGGGTAGAGAAATAGAGAGAATCTCAGAGAGAAGGATCGAGAAACAGAGACGGGCAGGACAGAAATATAGAGGAGAAAAAGACACTAGAGAAAGTCTTGTAATTGTGGGGAGTGGGGACATCTCACAGACTCTCTCACTGACTTTGTGGGGACATTTATCACTGAGGCGACATTGTGAAGTTCCTCTCTAAATATGCTGAAACATCATGTTTGATTATAGGGGGTATAGGGCAACATTACACAGCGGGGACATGGGTATGGCCAATTATGCAAAACAAAATCTGAGATACTTCAAGCAAATTACCAGCAAGAAATGTACAAATGTGAAGTAGAAGTGGGGGAGGGCTTCTATCAGCTGACATAGGCATTATCATATCTCTCACTTTCAAAAATTGAGGGGATCAAATTTTTGTGATTTTGGGTTATAACTGGGGGCAAGAGTTCTGAGAGAAAGAGTCTCGGAGAGAGAGGGTAAAATGGGGAGATACACAAAGGCAGAGTCAGGGTAAAAGAGAAGAGAAAAATGGTGGCAAAGAGAGAGACCATACAGACAATAAGAGACAAGGGGAGGGAGAGAAAGAGATTGCGAGAGAGAGTTGAATAACATTGTAAGCGTCTAAGCGAGACACTAACCTCACCTTTCTAATTTCCCCCCAGATTGGATTACTCAAACATTTATGCCAAATCCACCCAGTATATCTGATAAAATGTCCAAACGAATTTGCATGATACATTTGTATTTCGGAGTAAAATGTCAGTAAATTAAATTACATAAAGGAAGAAGAGTAACTCATGCAGTGTATGCATTCAGCTTGATCTATTCAATAAAAGTGCTTATATTGCTCTAACACAATGGACTGTTCCAAAATAATGTAAAATACTACTTTTTTGTGTGCTACGCATGCACATCGTCCCAACACAGTCTTTTTTGGAAGTTAGAAGATTTTAATACAAGTACAATCTCTCTAAAAAAACCTGCTATTGTATGTCCTAACCCGGGATCAATAATACTAGGTCAAAATGATGCAACCGGAAACCTTTTGTCGTCTTTGCCCCCAAGAATTTTTTTAAAGTTGGCTACGCCCTTGTGTTATATTGTATGTCACGTCATGTGCAGGGCTTATTATATATAAAATTTGAATTTTGAAGCATTTCCAGGTGTTTTGGTTAAGTAATTCCCTGATCGTGTGGAAAGATAAAAAAAAGTGGAAAGATAAAAAAGTAATTCCCTGATCGTCACTTTAATGTACAACAAACAGGTATCAAAAGCAGTTAGGAAATACCTATGCATTGAGGTATGGCAATGTGCCCCGCAATGTGTTGAGCTAGTAAATGCAACATCAGCTTCGTGCTCTTGCCTGTATGACCTAGATTTGGCTTCAGGCCTGTCTTGTATCTATGTGTATGAGATCCAAAAAGTGTACATCACCTCAGCTCACAGCACTGAGTGTCCTTCCTGGAGGCAATTATGCCAGACTCAATGTTTTCGTTTTTTTTTTTTTACTTAAAAGTATGTCAACCCTTTTTCAGTTTAAAAGAAGTTATACCAGTGGCGTAGATTTCTTTTTGACATTAGGGGGATGGGGGAAACAATTCTTGAAGAATAGTGAATCCATCACCTTTTGGCGACAGAATAAGTTTTTGTCACAAATGCGTGCAAAGCATGGGAAATATTTTGCCATATTGAAGCTAAAATGATGAAATATGGTGCAAAAGTGAACATATTTGCATGAAGAGTGTAAAAATGTGCACTTTTTAGGTTAAAATGGATAATTTGGTCAGAAATCCACATACAGGCATCAACATTGGGGGATGATTATATGGACCATCCATCCGCCTTTATCAATATATTGGGGAATTTAACCCCATCCCTGGGATTTCTGCCTATGAGTTATACATTCAGTGAACAAACCACATCACATTGTATGTTCATTCAAAATAAACAATACGCATGACAAAGCGAAGCAAAAATAGACCCCAATTGATGAGTTGATGTGACATAGAGACAGCTGAATACCAGGCGGCTGACACTGAAAAATTTGCATGGAAAAATGACCCGTCTCCTCCGCAGCCAATTTGGTTCCGCTCCATCGAAATCAAGCCGGTCACGGAGGAGACTACCCTCCTTTGTGTTTGTTCATTTGTGTATGGAGAGCCCTTTTTTTTTTTTTGTTTTGACTTAGGCTACGCTCTCAGCTAGAGTCCGACGCTGCATTGCACTAGAAATACCTTTTCTGTGAAATCGCTATAGAGCCAACCGAGCACGTATTCGTTTTGAAAATATAGCATTAAAATTAGTATCACCCTTGTGGCCACCGTGCAGTGGAAAACCTTAATTCTTTCATTAAAAGGAAATGAAAATTAAAAAACACGGATCTACTTGTGCACCAATAAAATTGGCACAGCAATTTGTCTCAAATATGAATGAATTTTAAGAAACATACGGGTATGATGAACATTGACCTGACGCCATGATAGTAGGATCTATTAGTCGTTTTATATACAATGTATATACCGTATTGTCATAATACCAATATTTGTCATTATATATAATGAGTAATATCTAGCAACGTAAATGTGCAGTTCATATGCACAAACGAATACTGATCTTTATGATATTCAGGTTTTTGTACATCACATATAACATGTCACATAGGAGGTCATACGTGTTGACCTTCATCTATTGTATTTGTTCATCTGTGTATGGAGAGGATTAGCGCCATTAAACGCCATTAAACGCCATTAAAACGCCATCAGTATTAGGGCGTAGTTCAGTGAACTCACCGGATTGCTATTCCAAGTACTTTGATAATCTTACTATAATTTGCCTTATGTTGCGTGTATGCGTGTATGTATGTATGTATGTGTGTATGTGGGTAAAAGGCTCCGTCAGTTTTGATCCCAGCCTCGCCAAATTCGCACGGGGATGCAGGAAAATACGGGAGTGTCGTAAGCTACCTTTGGTCGAAATCGGAGGTCGAAGGTCAAAGGTCAAATTTTAAACTTGGTCCGATTGGGCTGTAACTCGGTGGGTGGAATCCTTGATGTGAGGGGAATGCGGA
Organism: Amphiura filiformis; assembly: GCF_039555335.1. NCBI lineage: Eukaryota > Metazoa > Echinodermata > Ophiuroidea > Amphilepidida > Amphiuridae > Amphiura > Amphiura filiformis. Next base: position 289,684 of record NW_027305513.1, on the reverse strand, counting down.
GGTCACATTCGGTTGAGATCGGTAAAGAGTTGGGCTCAAAATCGGCGAAAACGTGATTTTTTGTTTGTTTTATCCAAAATCCACAGTATGGTATTGCACCCTGAATGCCCTCTCGGTTAATCTATAAATAGCTCTGATGATATGCTATGATCAAGCTGATACATGTATAGGCCTTGCACAATATACCAACTCTTGCTATAAAAGTACAAAGCCAATGTGGGTTTTATATTAACCCATTAAATGAAGGAAGAAAGAAAGTGTAGTCAGTAAAACAATAAAATATATAAATTAATTGATTTAATTAATTACCGGTAAATAAGTGATGTCATCTGAGGTCAAAGGTCATCCAACAGGTCATCCAGGGTCAAATGTCAAAAGGGGTCAACGGGGTGAAACAGTACCCTATCAGCTGGATTGGGCTTAAACTTAAAATAAATCTGAGGAATCAGGCTATGGTATTAAATAAAAGTCCCTAGGATTAGACCTATACCACTTTATGCTGGTGATTGTATTATAAAACCCTTTAACTGAAGAAAGAAATGGTCAGTTAAATAAATACATAAATGAATGAATTAATTAATTGTCATCCGAGGTCAAAGGGCATCAAACAGGTCAAAGGTCATGTGGGTCCGGCTATGTTGCTGTTATGCATATGGGCATATTGAGCTTAATAATCATTTACGCATACGGGTATCAACTCTAGTACAGATAATATGTATTAATGGGTCGAGGCGATTGCATTGAAAAACCTAATAAATTATTTATAACAGTTACGTAATCAATCGATAGTGCGGACACTTTTTATTTGCAAACCACCAAAATTCGTGATCTTTTAGCGTTGGAAAAGAAACCACGTGAATAGAGTGCCCTCTCAAGAATATCAACTCTCTGCTGAATACATACATAGAGCTATCATCAATTCCTCTATCCATCCAGGGACATCATTGGAAAATACAGAGTGGGAACAATTAATTGATCAATCTTACATTTCTGTGTTCAAGTGCATGTCAGATAACCTATTGCTGCCACCCCCAGAGGTATACTGCTGCCTACTTTGTAACTACTCTGTAGTACCAGTAAGGCAGTGACTCAAGCCCGGATATTCGGGTACCCGCCCGTTTTTTCCCTACCCAGATACAAATTCCATTTACGGATTACCCGAATTAAAAAAATAATTTTTTTTTTTATTTATTTTTTCGGCTTTGTAGTGTCCCTGGACCTAGAGCTAAATGCTAGGATCATTCATTGTTGACTTATTCAAAAACAAAATTGTAGGCCTATGTGTTTTGAATAAATTTGTACTCATGTCATACTCTTTTAATGATTTCAAAATTTGTATCCATTTTGAAATCATTAATAGAGTATGACATGAGTACAAATTTATTCAAAACACATAGGCCTACATTTTTTTTTTTTTTTTGAATAAGTGAACCAGGAATGATCCTAGCGTTTAGCTCTAGGTCCAGGGACACTACACTTTTTTTTTTTTTTTTTTTTAAACGTTTGATACGGGTACCGTTACCCCCGAAATTTACCTCGGGTACCGAATACGCTCATTACCCGATAGGTCACAGCCTTAAGTACCAGTGCAGTACCAATTATGTGGCCCGGGTACTGTACACATGATTCCGATGTGTGTACTCTAGGGTACCCTCTAGAGTAACAATGAAGTAGCTAGGCAGCAGTGTACCTCTGGGATGGCAGCAATAGGAATCTGGTAGTGTATGTGTGTGTGATATTTTTAAAAATAAAATGCTACAGTGAACAATAGCCCATGAGGAGTGACACAAGTCAAGAACTTATACACCTATAAAAGGCACTATAAAAGACAACCACATGGGCAAATCAGTGGTCCACAGCAGCTTAGGAACAACAAGAGTGAAGGGGTACAGTAACTTAAGCATCAGACACATGAAAGGAGATGCTTACGCACTCTGCTCTTGAAGGCCAGGATGGAGCGCCATTGTCAGTTACATCTCTGACTACTCCATCTGGTAGGCTATTCCAAACGTGAACTGCAGTGTGGGGGTGTACTTGTGTAGGGATGTAAACATTGGCAAACGAGGACTTGCATGAGAAATATGTGTGTAGGGGTGTCTGCACAAAAAATGTTAACATCCATGGTTGCAGGTCCTTGATATAGTGAAAACTATCAATGTGGATGCCCTCTGTATGGATGTGGGTGTGGCAGTATTCACTCGGTCGGACATCCGGGAACATTGTCCCCTTCGTCCCCTTTGCACAAGCTGCCACAGATAGCAACCAGCTCAAGAAAGGGAACTGTACATGCGCACACTGGTTTTACAAGGCTATTTCCCCTTTGTGATGTCAGCCCGACCAAGAGAATGCACATGCATGTTATGTGAGGTGCATTTGTAAAGCTCTTCAACCGTGGAGCGCCCTCTATAGAGCATCAAAGTCGCAACATTGTGCCACAAAGCGTTCCCGTTTGGTTTCTGTGAGTGGTACCCAGTAGTTTCTCTTTCTATAGATAATATAGTTATAAGGTCTGTAGCACAGACTAACAATACCTGTCCATCACTGCTTTTAAAAAATGTACGCCAATTCATCACTTTCTAGTATTACCATAATTACTTCCAACAAGTTTGATTAACTGTGACAATGCTATCAATAAATATCATAGCAATGATGAATTGCCTATGCCCCTAGACAACACTCTAATTCAATCAATGTCACATACAGACCTCATTACTGTCATGTTATACATTAATGCTATTACTTAAGCTTTCTTGCAGTTTGCATAAGAAACATTAACCATTAATCCATGTGTCTATTCGCTTGAGCAGCATCCAGAAGATATCATACCCTTACCAGAATCCATTGCAACATGATAAATTCCCTCATTTCATCAAATAACATTCCCATTACTTTGTTAAGATTCCCTTTGTTTTCATTTTGAGAATAGACTGGCTAAACATGGGTTGATAGCAAGGGTGAAAATAACAGAGCTTGAACCAGGGGCCACTTGGGCAGAAAAAAGTGGCCCCTGGTTCACCAAGATATGAAGAAACCAGGGGCCACTTCCGATTACCAAAGGGCCAATAAAAATAAAGATATGCTGATAATGCTGGATGGGTTAAATAAGCACTGTTTCCTTTAAAATTTGATATTTTTGGTTCACTATCCATGGGGCCAGTTTTGTGAGAAAAGTGTCTCCTGGTCAACTACAAATGAGATGGAACCAGGGGCCATTGCAGAGTTTCTGGGGGCCAAACGGCTCCCATCTCCCGCTTAATTTCACCCTTGGTTGATAGTAAAGAAATAAACATAATTTACAAGATCTGTATGAGCTGTGTTCATTGAAGTACATTTTGTCACTACTGATTAGGCCAAAAAAAAAAAAAAAAATTGTTTGTTTGTCCACGTCCGACTGATCGTGTACCCTGGTCCCGACCGTGCCTCTTTTTTTTTTGTAAATTTTTTTTTTTTTTGTTATTTTTTTTTTTTTTTGATTTTTGATTTTTTTTTTGGCATCGATGGGACATCGTATAAAACAGTGGTTAGTATAAATTTAAAGAAAGAAAATGTAAAGAAAATGAACAGTATAACATGCAGAACCATCTCAAGAGTTAAACCAGTAAAGTGCTGTGTGTTTTGACTTATTTACCAGTCTTCAAATTGTCAGTTTCAAGTGCAATATCTGTAAAAAAAAAATTTAAAAAAAAAAATCCGACCTACCGACCCAACTGTTTCATAAGCCTCTATGGACAAACAAACAATTTTTTTTGGCCTTAATGTAGCACCAGATAGCATATCAATACAGAAAATTGAAATGGGAGAAATGCATTATGGGAAGTGTATCAGGTAACATTTTTACCAACATCAGGCTGACCCCTTTTTCTGTCAAAACAATTTCCAAACTCATCATTTATCAGAAGATTTGTGGCTTTTAATTTGCCTGAACCAAAAACTGCAATATTTCGCACATTTTGAACATGTACCAGTACTGTAAAAAAAAGTGGAAATCTTTGTAGCATATTTAATTATAAATTTAAAAACGAGTGAAATGGTTTCATGTTACGCCAATCAAACAATTTTTTTTTAGGCCTAAATCATAATCCTTTAGTTAGTTCCAACGAGCAAATATGGAAATCAAATTTTAATATTTTGGTCAATTTTTGGAAATAAATGCCAAAAACATGTGTTTTTAGGATGTTTTTTTGTATGCTGTGACAATCAAGCCCAAAGACTTGTATGAAGACATAATCCAAAAACATTAGTTCTTTTTTTCTGGAATAGGGAGTAATTTGAAGAAATATTTTATAGCAATGATAATGGGAGAAACCTTGTATTTCTAATGAAAAGGAAAAAAAATATATCAAGAAACTGCAATTCCTAAAGACGGGACAGTTCAATGCCAACCGATCAATTCCAACTCTCATCATGAAAGACGGGCCATTGGGCACATATTCAAACAGAGCCAGGATAAAATGAAGGAGCATTGATTTCTTCAAGGCTGCACACAATCATGTTCTTTTTTTTTGTAACCATTTCTTCTTGTATACTCACACTTGAGGCAAGTGTTTTCACCATCGATTACCGTGGAGTGTTTGTTTTCTTTTCATTTTTAAGACGGTGTCAGAGAGATGGTTTAAAGGCATGTATCACGAGTATGAAAACAAAGTTTAACACTGATATGTTTTCATAGATGTGATTGAACAAATACACATGAAAGCAGAGGAACTCTGATCAAAAACAAGGCGGAAATCATTATCTTTGTCGGAGTAAGGGTAATACTTATACATACAACCTTGCAAGCAAATTACAAATCACTGAAATCATTTGATTTATTATGACCACCTTAACAACACTCCGATAAAAACAAACTGAAATCGTTATCTTTGTTGGAATAAGGGTAATTTTAAACATTTCAATATTTTCTCAACAATTTTAATCAATGCGAATCAGGGTCATTCAAAAAGTTTGGCCTCAACCCACATCTCCGATTCATTCCTAAATTTAACAAAAATAGTCTCTGTAAAAATTTTTTTATCAATGACAGATTTTTCACAGATTCTGTTCAAAATACAGACCTCATAATCAAAATACCAGGCACCAGTGCTTTAACCTTCTCCACGTGGGTGTCAACTTCAGATAAGTTCAAAAATTTCAGAATTTATGTAAATTTTCATGACCATATTTGGAATCACCATGAAACATGCATTAAAATGAGTACAAACAAGCCTAGTATTGGTTCAATGGTTCTTAAGACAGCTCTTGATATTTTGAGACAATATCTCAAAACTTGGGACTTTTTATGTTGAAACCTATGACTATAGCATGCAAAGCATTAATTCTCAAATCTGTGGAGATAGTAAACCAGATAGTAACACATTGTCATATTCGCTCACAGTAATGGATGTGATGCCCTCATCTAATTTTTACATGCTTTGACATACACACATACATGCACCCATCCATGCAAACTTGAAATCAATTTATTTTGCTTGACTGTTTAGCTGAAATAAAGCTTCGCTAATCCACAATGTCATGGTATTAATTCCGGACCACTGCAAGGATGACGAATAAACAACTCCCAAACGGAGCCGGTTTCATCGAGTGCATCGTGGAAATCCACTCTGAATCTAATGGACTTGTGCTTCAAAGGATTCCACCTGCTAGCTCTATTAAATCAGGAGAAATCCAATATATTACAAGTCTACTTTCAATTGGATTTGTAGCCAAGATAAACTGTTAACAAAAAAAGAATCCACATTACAAAAAAATGCCACGAAATGGCCATTCTATCTAATAATATGGTTGGATTGGTGATTACACAGCCAGCCCATTGTGGACTGATACAGGATTGTGTATGTATAATGGCACAGACACAATGTCCATGATGTGCTCTCAGTGGTGTAAATAGCCTTTTTGTAATCGAGCATCAACAGGGGAGGGGAGGTGCAGTGTAAGAGGGGGCAAAATCTAAGCCTTCTACATAGACACCTGTATAAGCTGCAAATTCATTCTAGGGCTTGAGAGGGATACGCCAAGTCCTGACAGAGTGATTATGCCAGTGTGTAGACTTATCAGAGGAGGCTTAAAGGCATTCCTACAATGCACTATGCTTGGGAAATTTGATCAATATAACCTAATTTTAAAGGCAAAGTCCCCATTGCCACACACACAAAATGGTAATTTTAAAACTGCAGCCAATCAGCTGATAGTTGAGACTTAGGAATGATATTTGATTTTCTTACAGGAAACATTCATATTGTCCCACTGCATTAATTTTATTCCTAAGTCTCGATGTTTTGAATGTTAAATAATAGGATGAAAACACCAGATATTTGCACACAATTCCAATGCAAGGTATGCTCAACTGTACTACATGTGTACAAAAGCCAGACATACAAGGTCAGAAACCCCATTGGGTTGTGGGAATATCTTTAAACATACAAAACATGTATGATGGTTACAATCACTACTACTTGGGTTACCTAAATGGGTGACTCCATTTGAAATTCGCACTCCCTGTGTGGAAGATTAAGGTCTTGTCTTCCATATATATTTTGGTTCGCTTCAAGTTTGGTAGTGACATTGGTGCATATTTCCTGGTCGTATTTTGCTGGTCACAGTATTAAATTGAGTGTATACGCACACAGCCATGTATACATGGGTGGTTTGTCGGCACATTTGCAAAGTACTACCAAACTTGAGGCGAACCAAAGTTTAGACTCCATGTTAAAAGGGTTGTCACATGGCACTCACTAGGATCCACAACATGCTCATCTATCATGGGCACAGTTCTTAAACCCCAATACATTTGTACATTCATTGAATGACCTTTGAAAATTTGAGTACAAAAACTCATACTCTGCAACTTGAGGTCAAATTTTGCACTATGATTATGTAGGCCTAATTGAGGTTATTGGACTATGCCATTGGGATGAGGCTATTGTGGTCCATAGTGACTGAGCCAGTGCTACTCCTAGCTGGCAATCTGAAATATCAACGGCACCTGTGAAAAACAAAATCCTGTTCACATGATACTTACCACATCCACATGTATATAGAAGTAGTGATTTTTATGGTACAAAAGTTTGATGAGCCTCCTGACTTGACGCAGCGCCCTCCCGTGTACGACTAACACATAGACAATTCGTATACTGCTGGTATCGGCATATTTGTAAATTGCATCATTTTCTATTTGAGTTGTAGCTTTGCCTGCAAGAATAAACAATGAGATTACCAAAATGTCAATTTTCATCTATACTAATACTATAATTAAAGACAGAAATAAAAAGAATTTATCGCGTCAGACGTCATCTGTCAATCAAATTCGAGCACGGTTTGTTTACAAGTGTCGTGATGATGACTTGGTGAACGCGACGGTATAACCGGGCGCCTTATTGTTAATTTTGCACCTTCAAACATGCAAACCATCTCAAAAGTTAGGTCTTTATAGTAGGAAACCTTTTTGGCAAAGGCACCATGTCAACAATGCCTAGAAAAGCTGCTTTTTGCCTTGTAAAAGTACATGTTTTTCGCCATTTGCTGCTATTCCTTTTCTCCGATCAGCACCAGATAGATCGGTCTTCCTTTTACGCGGTATTAACATGTGTAAACCAAAGGATCGTAATTGACAGTGACATCAGACGCGATAAATTCTTTTTATCTGTCTTTAATTATAGTGAAAGATGAATAAGTTGTCTCAGAAAAGAAAATTAATAAAAAGCAGATAGACATGCAAGACAGACAGACGTCAGAAACAGGCCGACAACCATTTAGAAATCATAAAAGTTCTCAAAGTTCACAAAAAGAAAACTATTTTTATTGATCATACCAATATCTACAGCTAAAAGAGGCCTGGCAGTAAAAACAAAATTGCACAGTGTTACATTCTCAGTATGACAAAATATGACACTCAGTCCACTAATTTTTTTTTATTATCAATGAGAGATGATATAAAATAACCCACAAAGTGAACTTCATATCTATTTTTGTTGAAATTAACAGGTGTTGTACAAGGGAAAAAAGAAAGAATGCTGCTTTGTGTATATCACATTACATGTACATTTTCAAGGTATATTATGTGGAACTTTTGGATCAGAACCAAAAAACTGCAAACTGGCAAATCCAAGAGTATATGGTTTATGCCAAATGATGCAATTGATTGGATGAACTGTTGCAATGTCTTGTTGATTTGTTTAATTGATTGAAAGTCAGTGAATAGATTTATCAGGTTTGTAAGACATATCAATTAGAAATTTTCGCTTGACAAAACCATGAATAGAGAGGAAGGCACTTATTTCCTAAGTCACGTATATGACCCACTTTTAAAGACTGGATACAAGACCAATCACAACCGGAAGTCAGTTTCCCGGGAAAGTGGATCAGATGTTTCACATCTGAAGAAGTCCTCCGACGTGTAGGACGAAATATTAGAGTTAGTAAAAACTTACTGGTTTTGTCAAGCGAAAATTTCTAATTGATTGAAAGTCATTCATGGCAAGGTCTAAAAGTTTGTAAGTAAGTTTTTTCAAACAAATTCAAAAGTGTAACTTTCTGTACAATACAAAAATATAGTAAAAGATTCATTCCAACACATTTTATATTCTTCCTTTCAGTCAACCTCACTTAGAGGAAAATTGAGGCAAAACGAGCTGGTTGCACAGCTGACTTGTGCAAGTATGTTACCGACATGTTATGCGCACAGATAGTATGAAGAAATATGATCCCCGGACACCCTATGGTCGTTTACCCCAATGAGAGTTTAAGGTTCCTGCAGAGTCGCAGTAACAAACATTGATTTTCTTTACCATCTCTTTTTCACAAGCTTCTTTTTTTTCCTGTGAAGCTATATTTGGTATAAAACCACCTGAGGTTTACTCTGCGGTGCTCTCCAAATAACGCTCTCAGGTAAATGATGCACAGTCTGAGAGAACCAAACTTGACATGATAGAGCGTTAAGTGACTCAGATTACCAAGGCACTTCCTGTTACGCTACCCCATGATGCATGGCGAGTTTTCGTTAAAAAATTGAAAATAATTTTAGTGATGCTTTTCAAGTTTATGATATGAGCTAGCTTATCAATAGAAGACCTGAAACAGGGTCTTTATTTAAATTTAAAAAAAGAGGAAAAAAGCTGAAATTGGGGTAATGGCTCAAATCGGACTGAAAATAAAAGAAAACACATAAATTTCAGGAATAAAAAAGAGGAAATCAGCTGAAAATAGGTAAGTTTCAGGTCTGCAATAGATAGGAGACCAATTAACCTTTGATGAAGTGGCAATTCCATTGAAATCTAAGAACACAGAATATGAAAAATACACTACAACAATGGGTGCATCTGCACTGCTAAATGACAATGGGCTAATCCAGTTGAAATCCATAACCCCCTATGGAAGGCATAACTTTAATATCCCATACAGGGGGTGTGAATTTCAAATAGAGCCACCCATTTAGGTAACCCCATTTGACACTCCCTGTGTGGAAGATTAAGGCCATTCCTTCCATGGGGGTTATGGATTTCAAATGAATAGCCCAATATTGCTTTGTCAAACTAAACATTAATCGCTTCATCAACATGATCAAAGTACCTCAGTTGCTTCATATACCAAGTTATCTTTGTAGAACTAAGAATTAGGAGCTCGGATTAAATTAATTAGTTTTTAAATAATGATTGTTAACTCTTCTTCAAACTAAGCAACTTTTGTAGTTTAAACAGAAGGTTTGTTAAATACTGAATGCACACTGAATGCATACTGAATACACCTTAAGGCATAGGCAGGAAAAACACAGCTTACAATGCTTTCTGATTATCCTGTGATACTGATACAATTACTTTTTATCACAGAAAAAAGTTTCCCTCAAACTAACATCCTTTGTTATGGTTTCCTACAGTAGCTTCCTGCACTCAAATGAATTAAGGGGCATTGTGTTCCACAGCTTCATCCCCCACTTTTCTTTTAAAAAGGTTGATATTTTTATACCATCAAAACCTCTGGCTATGTTACATAATGCTTGTGTGCAAAAAATTGTTGCAGATTCATTAGCTTGGCAGAGATATTGTTGAATTTGTATTTCTGTTCTGTTTATAGAACGAAATTACAACACAGTGGCCTATGAAGCTTATGGGAATAAGCTTTTATCATGATTATCTACCAAAACATACCACAAAAAGAGGATGCTAGAATCACGAAATACTCCTTTAAGATTTGGGAGTATGGTATTGGTAACTGATGAATAAACATTGATTATACCTTGTGGGAAGCGACAGGTAAATGTTGACAATGATTGCTACGTTTAAGATAATTTTAGAACACAAGCACTGAAACAAAATCCATGGGTCTAATTTGATAAGGTTTCCTTGTTTTGCTCAAACCAGGAATGCAGAGAATGATTTATCTTAAAAGGGTAACAATATATGATAATAGGACAGGTGTTTGTCATTAATACCCACCTGAATATCAAATAATTTCTCTCCACTACTTTGACATTATAAACTTGCTCTTTTTCATAGAGTATATAAGCCACAAAAACTTTGTCAGTCTCCACAACTTTTGCTCATTACTGTCAATTTTGGACTTTTAGCAAGCAAATTTCCATGTTTTGGGATTTATTTCGAAAAACAAAAACAACCCGAAAACTTTGAAACTTTGAAAACGTAACGAAAAAAGAAATGTTCTTTAAATACAACATTTTAAAAGCTATCTCTGCACATGGGATGCTGATATAACTTCACTTTTTTCTTGGCTGTACTTATATACTTGCTTTTGTAACAAAATTGTGGCAAAGATGTGTGTTTAGTAAAGCAATATACTTTTTATGTCTATGTTTGCCAGGAGAATTTAAAACTGCACCGAGTAGGCTGCCATGAACTATTTAAAAAAAAGGGGGTATATACATAGTGGGGTATATAAATACGCCATTTTGAAATGGGTCTCAACTACTTTGGTGGCAATATATTGATCAACACCCTCTGTAATATGACACTGAATCCTTTCCTATTTGCATTATTGACATACTCCCAGTTAAAAACAGAGTACATCTCTAGGATTGTATGAAATCGCAGAAACTAGAATTTAGGCTAACAAAAACACAGATTTGTATCCTGTAGGGATTTTTAGGGGGAGCAATTTTACCACTTTCCTTTTTTCTTTTTCTAATTTGAGGAATCCAGATAAATATTATATTCTAATGCAGAAAGTGCCTAGATTTGTTTTTCAAATATTCTTCTGGTAGAATTTGTTTTAGATGAAATCAATACCCCATATTGAAAATCAATCTTTACCTTTCCTAAAAGCTCTCTCTGTTTAACATTAAATCTACTTTTGCAAATAATTTGCCGATAAATATCTGGAATTTGAAGCCTGGCAAAAAATAATAAAGTAAATATAACATAATTCTATGCATCTTGCTTTTTGGAATACCTACAGTAATTTTTAAAAAAAACATGTCTTTTTTAAATGATTTGCCGATAAATATCTGGAATTTGAAGCCTGACGAAAAATAATAAAATAAAATATAACATATGTGACCCCTCGGCACAACTGAGCCCTGAAGTCGCCAATCATCATTTTTGAGATATTCAACCAAAATATTCTGCTTGAAATTAGCTTTAAAATGATGTATACTATCATGTCTATAGTACTTGACATTTAAAGTAATGAAAAATCAATAAAACAGTCAATAAATCCTTTGCTTCCTATTGTTTATTGTTAACTTCAATGGAGCATATATCTCAATAGTGGCACTGGCGACATCCGGGCTCAGTTGTGGTGGATGGTCACATATAACAATGCATTTTGCTTATTGGATTACCTACAGTATTTTTTTCTTTAAGCATGTCATTTTTAAACCTTGTAGTTTTATTTTTATAGCATAGAGTGCCGCAACTTTAAATCTGGTATGCCACTCCCATCACACACCCTCTGGATTATTTTGGAAACAGTGGCGGTACCATGGGGGCATGGGGGTAAATGCCCCCAGCCAGAACTCTTGCCCCCCCCCCTTGTTGCCCCCCAGTAAAACCCAAAATTACGTAAAATTCTGCCCCCCTAAAATTCATTTTCCCCATGCTCCCCCCCACCGAAAAAAATTCTTGGCACCACCACTGTTTGAAAACAGTGCATATTGCATACTTGCAGAATAAAGTGCAACTCGTGGGTGCTGTACCTTATTGTAAACCTAGGGTAGCAATTTCAAGTGAATGAGCGCAGCCTGACATAGCGTGACGATTTTTTGCATCCACTGCTTGATGTATGCCAGCGTGTGCGACTGTGCGTGAGTAATGCAGAAGCGATTCCAACCATGCCAATGGAATCGTGATTGGTTAGTATTGTATCCAAGGTTGTGCATTTGCATTGTAGTTTGAAATATGCGATATATATACAATCACCGTTGGATTGCGTACAGTCAGTGATCGATTTTCGTATATTTTTTTGTGTAGCAAAAAATGCTACTCACTTTCAGATTTGAGTAGCAATTTCCAACTTGTGAGTAGCATTTTGCTATGCTAATCCTGGCAAATCGAACACTGAGTACACCAGTTGAAAGCTATGTTCATTCAATTGAAATTCCTACTATAGCCCAGATATTTTCCTCCCCTGAGATTCTAACAGTATCAGTGTTATCATTTTGAAAATAAATGTTGAGAAAGAGTGCAACTTAAGCCAGTTTACTATGAAAAATATTAGGGCGGACATCATGGTTTTGTTCTGAATTTAGGAAAATTTAAGTCATTAATTTTGCATCAAAAGTGATTGATCAAAACTTTTTAAAACCACTCATCGAAACTTAACAGAATTTTGCACTTAAAAAGAATATTGCATTTGTGAAAGACAATTCCAATATATTTTGAAAAACATGAAAAAAAGGCATTTAAATTTTTCATTTTCGCTGGGTTTTGGGAATTTTGATATTTGAAAAATGCTGATGATTACCCCGGAGGCGATTGATGATGTACCTTGCAGCATAAGTTGCCATTGAGAATGACGTAAAAATTGTGCCAGATGTATGTCATATCATATAAAATATAGACACATTGAACACCGAGATCACATTAAAAATTTCACACCAATGGGACACAGATATTAGACACAGCTACAGTTGTTTGTACTATTATACATCAGATGTGCGAACAGTTTTTAACGTCCTTCCCCCTCCCTGAATTTTTTTTTTTTGTAGATTTCCTAAAAACACAAGTTGTGCAAAATAACACATATACACAATGCAACTATATACAGCAAATGTAAATGTTTGTAATGGTGGTTAAAAAAGGGTCACATTGATCAATGCTCTATACCTCCCAGACATAATTAATTGATTGGATGCATTTAACGAAACAATAATTAAACCTTTTACCTCTTTGTTTGCAAGTATATAAAACTAGCTAAATGATGATAAAAGCGGAAGCTTTTAAAGTGTCAGGTTCATTTTCTTATGCACCAATGATTTCAATTTCAAGTGGCCTCTATAAGATGCCTTTGAAAGTGGGCTATTCCACTTGAAATCCACACTCCCCCTGTGGAAGATTTAACCAATGTTTTTCCACAGAGGGAGTCAGGGTTTCAAATAGAATAGACATTAGACAACTGGGTTACTTTGATTTTGAAACACTCACTCCAGTTGTGGAAGATATATGTAAAGCCATACATTGCTAAATGGGTTTCAAAAGAATTATCCCAAGACAATTCCATTTGAAAAACATACTCCCTCTGTGGAACTCTGAAGAAGACTTTCTTAAAATCTTCCTCAGGGGAATGGTAGATTTCAAATGGTATTTTAATATCTAACATCAGTGTGCAGCTAAATTCACATTAGTAGTATATTGCAGCTCTTGACAGCTAGGCGTTAAGGGCTGGGGTATGAACGTTTGGACAGTATTTATTGTGGGACATTAGAGCACATCAGACATATCAATTGCATTCTGAATGAAGAATGTCATTCTGATATCAAATAATTTTGATTTTTGAAATTCGCAATTTAATACTAATTTTATGGCAAATCATTAAAAATTGATATTTTGATATTTAACAGTACTTGAAGTAAACTTTATAAATCTGATGATTTATACTTAAAGTGTATGTAGGTGGGATGAAAAGCCGACGATCAATTGAAAATTTTGACCTTTCAGTATTGAAGATATGGATTTTTTTCCCAAAACACCAAAAAAATTAGGTCTTTTGGGAAAAAAATCCATATCTTCAATATGAAAGGTCAAAATTTTCAATTGACCGTCGGCTTTTCCTCCCTGCTACATACACTTTAAGAATATGTCATTAGATTTATATAATTTACTTCGAGGACTGTTATATATCAAAAATTTGAAAAATATCAAATTTTTATAATTTGTCGTAAAATTTGTATTATATTGTGATTTTCAAAAACTGAAAATTATTTGATATCAGACAGACATGCTCCGTATTCAGAATACAATTCGCTCGGTCTGAGGTGCTCTCATGTCCCCAAAAAATACTGTCGAAACGTTAATAAACGCTCATTTTAGATCCCTTAATGAAAACGGAGCAAATTTTACACAAATTTAATTTACACCGGCAGCAGCCCATATTGAAGTGGAAAATCAGGAAAAATTGTTAAAAGGTGCAATGGAATCCATACAAGTGTGATCTATCAGCAAAATATGATTAGCAACACTAATTCTGTCCTTAATTCTTTCCCTACACTATTCCATCATTGCTGAAGAATATCCAGAGTTTTTCGGAACTAGAGATAGATGCCGTTGGTGGCGTCTGGCCAGATGAAGGGGGCTATACCCGGCTACCTGTACATGTATAGACCTGTGACGTCACACGGACGTCACAGGTCTATTAGATCTGTCGATTAAATGCACTTTTTTGGCCCAGATCTATGCTGTTTCGTATATTTATCAGCGTTTCCAACCCTTTTGAAACCATTCTAAGGCATTCCATGCGCTACAATGTCAAAATGGTGGCTACATCATAGATATCTCAGGCATCTCAGAGCATTACCTGGTTTTTCAATATGAAAGTAAATAAGGTGTTCCATCAAAGCTTTCGTCGTGTGCTGCCACCTAGCGGTGGTTCCGGGAACGTTGCGTCCAGTGTTCAAATTAAGGAAAAGAAACTTGTCTGGACAACCTACTCACAGCATCCACCAATTATTTTTCAGTTGTCAGCAATTTTTCTTAAAATTTTGGTCTGCACCAGAATCTCTCTCACTCTATGCAAAGTATCCAATGTTGTGAGTTGGCTTATTTTGGTCCAAAGATATCAGATTTTGTCACCATTAACATGTTTAAGCTGGTTGTTACTAAAGCCGAGAGAAAAAACATTTTAATGGTTTTTACATAGTAATGAGCACCAGATAACTATACACTATCCCTTTGTATCATACTTACTCTAGAGGGCAGCATATCACAAACTTTTAAATTAAGGGCTCTGGTATGAGCGTTTGGACAGTATTTTTTGTTGGTCATGAGAGCACTCCATAATTATCTTCAATATGAAATGTCAAAATTTTCAATTGATCGTCGGCTTTTCATCCCAGCTACATACACTTGAAGTACATATCATAATATTTATAAAGTTTACTTCGAGGACTGTTAAATATCAAAAATTCATTTGCCATAAAATGTGTATTATATTTTTCAAAAAAATTTAATTATTTGATATCAGAAGGACATTCCTCTTATTCAGAATGCAATTCGATATGTCTTATCATCTGATGTGCTCTCATGTCCCACAAAAGATACTATCCAAACGCTCATACCCCACCCCTTAATGGGACCTTACACAGAAATTCCTATAACAGTCATTTTGCCCGAACTCACCTTCTAATGGACAATATCTTGGCAGTTGAGTTGGAAACAATGGTGCCTTTTGTTCCTGACACACTATATCTGCTATCTCCTGCTTGCATTGTGCTGTCTTAGCCCGACTCAGTGCTGAGATGGCGTCCCTTGCTTCTATAGGACACTTAGCAACATAGTCTAACGTCATTGTGACATTACCAGTTGGCGTAATACGCACCATAGTACTACGATAGTGTTTACCGAGGGCGTCTTTTGGATTATCTGACCCCACGACCGGTTGATTTGGATTCTGTACATGTGCACTATTTGCTAAATGATTTGAATTATCAGTTTCTTGGTCCACAGGGGCACCAGCGCCACCTCGTTGTAACTTAGTTCTGTCGTTTATTGCATTGAGTTCACCCTGTTGGTTTTCGCGTTTTCTTTGGATCTTTCGAGTTCTTTTTGGAATACTACTTTTATTGTTGTTAGCACCTTTGGAATTTTTGCCGCCTTTTTCGGCATGTATTGAAAGAGTTGGAAGATTCGAATTTGGCAACACCTTCACTGGAACTTCATTATCTTGATTCTGATTGGCTGATGGGTAGGCATGGTCTTTGACCTGTAGATGAGAGATTAAAACAAAAACAGACACACAATTATTACACCATTCATTAAGAACATTTTAAGCATCTTTATCACATGATTATATGCATAATGATGATCACTGAAGGTGGCAGTCCATTGAAGCATGGTATGGATCCAGGGGTGGACTTGCTCTTAAATTTTTTTTTTAAAGTTTTGATTGCAATTTATCCCCACATTTTTGAGAAATTGATTCCAAAGGTGTTTGCCCCCTCACATTCCCCTAGAATGGCTAATAGCACACTTTTCATTAGCAAAGGATCACTTTCAAAAACCTGGATCCGCCCCTGCATTGAAGATGTGGACAGCCATGTATACAAGTCCAATTTACAGCTGAAGGTGTTTTGAATGGAATGTTAATTTTGTGGCTGCTGAAATATTGAAAAGTTGTATATTTCACATAGACTTGGCTTTCTTGTACACACGCCTTAATGTACAGAGAGCTTAAATTAGCCAAATAAAAAAGCTTTTGATGTGCTAGCTCTAGTAAGAGCCTCTGCCACAACTACCCTTCACAAGCTATCTGAGGTTTGCTACTTTTTATAGCACCTCCAGTCTGCCATTTGCCTCTTCATGATCCGGTGTAACTGATCAAGTTCTACTGATGTGCATGAATTAATGCAGGGGTTTGTCCTGATGAGTTTATTTATAGAAAAAAAGTATGATCAAAGTTGACCTAAAAAAATCTGGAGCATTTAGGTACATTACATTAAACAGAATCAAACCTCTGGATGTCTCCTTTAAAAACAATGTCAATGACACAGCACCATACACTCAGTATTCAATAAGCAATTAGATCTTACTAGTGATTTGATAGCATCTGTTAAGTTCTATTGCTTTCCTATGCATAGGAAGATGTCTTTCCTATGATAACCCAATAAAAACATATTGTATTACCTATTGAGACGTGATCAAGCAAATATAACTTGTATGGCGTAGGAAATTGATTTTTGAAATTCGGTCACAAATAGCGTGATTTTTTTTCCCAGAGCGTGAAAAAATGTTATATATCTTGCACTATGGTTTTAACTGCAGTGCAAGATATAACATTTTTTTAAACCTCAATTTTGACAGATTGTCACAAAAAATAAGTAGCCTAAGATATTCAAGTAATCAAATGTAAGTTAGAGTACGATATTGGAAATATCGCCAACCTCCAAAAGGTAGGACCAGGTATAGGATTTTAGGGTAGGATTAGGGTAAGAATTAGTCTTTGTCAAAGACCTCGCTCTCCATACTGAGGAGGGGTGAACGGCGAAGCCGCGACAGTGAGCGCGAGCAGCTTGTGCAAGCGCTCCCACTGCAGGGCTCCAGGCAAAACCTTGTTGTAAGGCTAGGTTAGAATTAAGAATTTAGGGTTAGGACTACGAATTAGTCTACGATTATAGTATTTTTTAAATGTTTTTGTAAGGACTGCGATCACATCGGCACTATATATAAGTATGCTTAATGCAATGTAATAGGCTATTCCAGTTGAAATCCATACACCCCTATGGAAGGTATGACCTTAATCGCTCACTCGGGTGTGTAGATTTCAAATGGAGTCACCCATTCAGTTAAACCCATTTGAAATTCACACTCCCTGTATGGACGATTAAGGTCATGTCTTCCATAGGCATGACAAAGGTTATGATTCCCAATAGGGGGGCAGCCTGGTGCTATTTCGTTCTGCCCAGTGTACCGCTTTCATCATAATGCCTGCAAGCGTAACAATTTCTACATTTTTTGACCAACCCCTACTTTGTGAACTTGTCCTCAGCCTCTATTCTGTATCCAATGATACACATATAGCCTATATGGTCGAATCCAACCAAAAGTGTCCACGGGCCAAAAATAAAAGTCCGAAATAAAAAATGTCTCCACAATTTTTTCCTTTTGCCTATTGATTGATGACATATTGGCCTTATAGGAACCAAAAGTGCCATTACTAATCTTGAAAAATAAATCCAGGACGTGTGATAGTAAATGTGATATCAAAACCCAATGTTACCTACGAATACCACTAGGATGCTTTCACTATCGCAATACTAATCAACCTAAAACAAATGGAATATTCCCATTAACGCTTTTTAGGTGTAATGTAGACCACAGGGTGTCAGGAAAATGCTAGCTCAACCAGAAAATATTTGTTTTTATTTTTATAACGCGATCAATATGATCTTAGTCAATTTATGCTAGTTTATTTTTGAAAATGAAGTTTGGGTCAGTTTCTGTATTTTATTTATCAAATGAGTATGAATCAATTTACACATTGTATAAGAACGAGTAGGATATATGTTTTCAAGAATATTAGGAATTATACGCATACACCTAACGCTTTATACAATGAAAAGGTGAAGAACCCGTGTATTAAGTAGGTAACATGAGCGATTTAACAATATCTATATTGAGTTTAGAGGTTTAAATTTTGCTATTATGGTAATGAATTAACAAAATGGTAGTTTTTAGATCTCTTTCAGATGGTACGTCCAAATGAATAAATGCTATTACCTTAGATCAAAAAAAAAAGATGCTTTTAGCAAGATTTTGACCACTTCATTTTGATATACAAGTAGTTAATCAGCAATTTTACATAATAAATAACTGTTGAATGAATCCATTATATGGGTAATAATAGTGTCCTGGGGTACCGCTTAAAGTTTTTGACAATTAATTTCCATTGGTAGGGACACTTCATTACACATGTCATGTATTATGCTGTATTAAGTAAGTAACATTTCAGTATTTGTAGGTAAGAATTAGACTTTTGGTGGATATCGCAATCAAAACTTCATTTTATAAAGCACTTTGAATGTATTATTTTCTTTATGTGCGTTTATTGATACTTTAGACCCTATCATGTATTAATAATGTCGGTTCACAGCGGTTGAAAGAGGATTGAAGTAAGAAACAAAGGCACTAAAGTGACTTTAATTTGCTTAATTGCACACAAATCGCTTAAAACCGTTATTGCAGACTTGTGAAGTCCATCTTGGAGTCAGTTACGTCTTGTGGCCTTTCGTTTGAGGGCAACTACAATTAGCTATATACCAGGGTCCATCACTGTGTTGTCTAAATCATGAGACAATGAGAACAGTCGTTTTTTCCATGGTATTAAGTAGGTAACCTTAGCGAAAAACGTCAAAAGTTACCTTGAATAAATCAATTTGGACACAAATTACTCAGAAACCAGAAGGTCGGTAAACATTTAAAATGAAGCACACATGACAGTTGACAAATCCAAGTATTTATCCCTTCTAATCTTCTTTGAATCTGATTTTTCTTTCAAATGAGCAGACCGTCGTCTATTTCAGTACATATTTTTCAACAATTAAGCCGTATTCACTTTTTGCATGGTGGGCATGTATGTGAATTCGCAACTTTCATTGACATATGATTTGATAGCAAACATACAGGCCTTCGTTATGTACCAATATGGGCATTGGCATGAATGGCGGTGTTTCACAATACTGTCATGATGTCAAATTGTATTAAGTAGGTAACATTCGGTTACCGAAATTTACCTCTGAATACTTGCTTTTATTGTTGACATCTCAGAAATATTTAAACGCAGGCTATTGAAACTTGGTAGAAATAAAGAGTGTATTACCCTGCACCTATTGCTTAACTATTGTTTACTATTCTTTCACTTTGTGGAAATGACACAGCTTTTAACATGTATTCGGAGGTAATGCATATTTTTTACCAAACCTACCTTTGTGCCATTTAGAATTTCTGGCAGCTAAACACAATAATAAAGATGTCCTAATACAATGCATTTCAGTATTGGACATATCAAAGCTTGTATCAATTGCGCATTTATTAGTGATTTCCATTTTTTAAAGATATATCTAGTGCTATGAAAAATTGTATTCGTAGGTAATGTAAAAAAATACCACTCAAAAAAATATCACAAAAAATTCATCAATATGTACAAATATGTGAAAAATTGAACAGGCAATCTTTGAATACACACCTTTCGGGAAATCAATTTAGATTCAATCCAATGACTTCTTTTCATAACTGATTTAGATGTTTTTAAAAATACTTTAAGAAATATTTTGAAAAAATGGGTAAAAATAGCATGTTTTGGGGTCTCTGTGTCTAAGTTTTTCACAGAAGGGGTCTTATTATATATGGCGAAGCGTATGATCAAGCGAATAAACACAATACAAAAGCGAATGCCAATTGATTAATACTTTTAAGTTATGGCCCTGAACATGCCGTGTACACTTTTCGTTGGATTCGACCATATATTCTCTATCTATTGTTATTTGATCTGAAATGTGATGTGCCCTGCCCATCTTCACTTATTGTTTTTGATATATTTGATGACGTCTTCAAGTTCAACCTTTGTGTGATCATATACCCTATATCCTTCTATAGTCTATGGTGTGATGTTGTAGCCATTTCCAAGCTTCCCTGTACCTGTAGTGATTCCTACCATGCATGTTCCATACTTTGTGTATTGTAGCCCACAAAAAACACCCAATTGGGCTACAATATAACACTCTTGGCAACCCTATAATCACATTATAAACATATTGTATTACCAATTGACTGTGCATCCACACAGGTGCTAGGTTTGAGGGTGACTTGGGTCACTTAAATTGAGATGAAACTGAATCCAATTAAACAAATTGAATTACACAGTTTGCATCTATTGTAAACAAATTGGTTGGGTCTGTGCAAGAACGATGTAAGTGACATTTTGGACGAAATTTAGTTATTAATGGATTATGAAAATAGAGTAAATGCACACATCAGGGGTGTGAGAGGCCACAGACCAAAAACGAGGAAAATCACCAAAAACAGCGTAAAATCAGGGTAAAAACGCCAAATATGGGCTGAAAATAAAAGAAAAACGCATAAATTTTGGCAACAAAAAAAGAGGAAATCAGCTGAAAAGAGGAACTCTCACACATCCCTGACACATTTTAAGCTATTTTACAGAATAAGCAAGTAATTGAATTTAAAAAACAATAATTATATAAGTAAAAAAAAATAGAAAAACAATAAAGCAACAAAATAGAAATACAAAAATACTTCTGTAAAATTATGAAAAAACAGATGGAAGGTCTTGCACTAACAAAACAAAATGTCATGTGAATCCTTGCATATGAAGTTTATGGACACTAATGCTTCAATATAGGGGTGTGAGCAGCCTCAGACCAAAAAAAAAGAGGGCAATTACTAAAAAAAAGGCTGAAAAACAGTAAAATCAGGGTAAAAATGTCAAATAATGGGCTGAAGATAAAAAAAAACACATAAATTTTGGCAATATAAAAGCTGAAATCGGCTTAGCTGAACTCTCTTACCCCTGTTCAATTTTTATTCTTATGTAGTGTTAACATTATTTAGTCGGTTCGATCGGTTGTTTTGCCGGGATTCAACTGTTTCATCTCACACCTCAAAGGGGACACTAATACTGATGAATTCAGTGGGGGGAAATCACACAACATGATATAAAACAAATATCACTTGGTGTAAAAGGTCAATTTCTGATCAGGGGAATTAACTCCGAATAATTACAAAAGAAAAGGTAAATTGGTATTTTCTACGCAGAAAAAATTGGCTGAAATCTAAAAGACCCTGCAAACCATAGGGATTTTGCGAGGGTGTCCCCTTTGACAGATGCCAGAAATGGGTAAGTGCAAGATGGGACAACCCGACAGAGAGAATCATCTGATGTGAATTTTAAACCAATGAGAGATTCACTAGGATCCACAACATGCGCATCTATCAGGACACAGTTCTTTAACCCCAATACATTGTACATTCATTGAATGACCTTTGAAACATTGGGTACAAAAACTCATACTCTGCAACTTGAGGTCAAATTTTGCACTATGATTGTTTAATTGAGGTTATTGGACTATGCCACTGGGATGAGGCCATTGTGATCCATAGTGATTTCAATAAAATCAAGTGACAAAGAAACCAATGAATATTAAGACGCTTTCAATGTTCTCGTATTCTGCAGACGAGACAACGGGGCACAATGTCAAGTAACAGTGCAGAGGCAAATAGCAGAAATAGTGGGGGCAGATAATTACTTTATTGCAAGGATATTTGTTACTGAAAATCAATAGAACTGTTCAAAATGTGGGGCTGCAATGGTAGTGTTACCATGGCAACTGCTGTAGTCAATTAGGAAAATGGAAGTTGGGACATAATAACAAAAGTGAAAATAAAAAATAAGCCTTGCATCTCTTTTTGCACCTGTCTGTCACATCTCATTGAGTCATTCATAGATTTATTTTTGCTATTTCGATTTAGTTCTCTTGCTACTTAAATTAAGTATAAAACTACTTAGCTATACTACTAACTTCCAGTTTTAACCTATTCTTATGATCTTTAAGTTGTCAGCAGGGAACATTACAGAGCTACCATTTCAGAATAAATTATATTAAATGATTCTTTGAAAGAGATTGGGCAGATTCAATGTTGATTATCATTATAATACATTAACTTTGAATTCTTACATTTTACATAGCAGTAAATTTGTGAGAACCATATACTAAAATCTTCATGCTTGTGCTGAAACACAATTTTATGCCTGCCCTGAACCAGCAAAAACCATTGGAAGCTTAATTTAGGCTGCTGCATCACATGTGTTGAGTCTTAAGACATGCCCAACAAAAATCTCCTTTCAACTACAAATGTAGCATACACATTGCAACTTAAACACATCCTACTTGTAAACTTTTTCTAAGTAAAATCATTTAAGACAAAACTACCAGTAAAATCCATGATAACCTTCAAGCTGCTGTTACTAAAGACAAGCCTGGAGCTAGAGGTGTATCCTCACCAATGGAAGGCCTGATATGCTATACTAGCTTAAGGTGATGTAACATATACCATGGCCATATTGGATTGGCCTTGATTTATCCCAATCTCCCAGACGTGGTCTAATTCTGCATAAAACCAGGCCACGTTATTTCTATAGATCTGCTGCGCATTCAAATTGCATTGTATTGCATCGTAATTTCATTTGTGTCTATGCTAATTATGTTTACACAACATGAACTCACGTGTTTTCAAGCAAATTCGCCGATAATAGGTGATCAAAAGCGATCAGAATGTAACAAAAGTACAGATCGCATTCAGCTTACTTCATATGAGATGATCTTTGGAAAAATACGGCATAATTTGTCTTGGTGCTTGCGGAATGCCATGCAGTAAAATACTAAAACATTGCGGCAATTCATGATTGACAACTAACAATCGGCATGTCCTTCGTATCCTCCGCTGTCAATTTCTTATCCACTCACTAATCCTCACAAAAGCTTTGTGTTAATTACGTAATGTGTGGAGGCAAATTGGAATAAGTACAATGAAATAATGAGTAGGGCGGGCTCCGAGGCAGGTTTCTTCTTCGTCTTACGTAATAGTATTGTTCTCCAAAAAAAACCGGAAGATTGTCGTCTGGCGCTCTAGTTGAAATACAGCAAGATAATGTAAGATAGTAAATGTAAACCTGTATTTTAGCTAGAGTATCTCGAGCTAATCTCCAGGGTTTGTAAGTACTGACTCAAACCTGCACAATTCTGCAACCACTGCTATGAGCCAATGGTCTGATTTCCAGTGGCAGATATAGCCTATACATGTATATACTGCACCAAAAAGTATCCTTACACTTGGAAATAAAATCCTAATTTTAAAACTAAACCATTTGGGTAAATTTATTTTTCAATAGATGTACTATCTAATTCTGCACATTATGACACCCCATTGAATCCAATGTGACTTCAAGAAGTAAATTTACAAGCATTTGTTTAGACGAAGGTCCCGTTTTAAAAAGTGACTTGGAATTTAAATGTTTTCATGCCATTATCAACAAACCTATAAATGGGAATTCACATGATTTGTAGTGAAAGAATGTCAACCTTTTCGGTTCGTGAATTGTTCGAGTTTAATGAAATGACACTAATATCACCATTGATTTCACTTTAGGCTATTAACCTCATTGGATCTTAGTCTGCTTAGCGCTATCACTCTTACGTGCCGCATCCATCGCTTACGATAGATACCCCGAGGACGTCTTTTGGAACAGAAGTTGGTCACAC
The DNA here is from genome assembly GCF_039555335.1 of Amphiura filiformis. Classification (NCBI taxonomy): domain Eukaryota; kingdom Metazoa; phylum Echinodermata; class Ophiuroidea; order Amphilepidida; family Amphiuridae; genus Amphiura; species Amphiura filiformis. The sequence goes on along the minus strand of NW_027305513.1, from coordinate 265,251 downwards.
GACTGACACTTTCTCTCCATTCATTGGTGATACATTAAGAATACAAGTATACATTGATTACGGATTTAACATTTTGTTGTATGTCATTAATAGCTCCATCAAAACAAAGTACTAGTTTTGGTTTTGCATAAAAATTATCCCATTCAAGTGAGGTCAAGAAAGACTTCTGTACATTCTGTGGATTGCTAAAAGGACCAATGAGAGTGTTTGGCATGATATAGGGACCAATGAGAGTGTTTGGTATGATATAGGGGAGAAAGACTTCTTCAACTCAGTAATGAAACAGAAGTTGCTGTATTTTAGACATGTTTCCAGTTCGAAAAGGAATCAATCTAGAGAAAGTAGGTATGTTCGGTTGAGGGGAAAAGAAGCAGAAGAAGACAGAGACTTTTCTTTAACTGTCAATTAGCAATGTCACGCCAAAACAAAATGCTTATGTAGATAATTTCTTTAACTGTCAATTTACAGTTGTTATACCAAAGTGCAAGGCCGACATGAGTGGAGAAACTTTATCAGAAAGGTCACAAATATGCAGATATATACCTAGTTACTTGGTTACCTTCGTTCATATAGTCATGCATTCATTTCAAATGCACCTAGTAAGTGGTTTATCATGTTATCAATAATTGAACTGCACCAAACTTGCATCAAATCTCATTTCACTATTAGGAATACTTTCAAGTTACACCAACCAAGGTTACCTCATCAAGGGCACATTAATGTTACATAAATAACATGGGCTTTCTTAAATGAATAGTACATGCGTTTTGGTATTAACCGTAATCTTTTACAAAATTGAACACTGTAAAATTGGAAATCTTTGCGTGATTCATTTTTCATGCTTTGCCGATTTTGAGCTACTAGCTTTGCTTGTTTTTTTAATTCATGATTTTGAGTGACATTTTGTACATATACGAGGGGGTATCCAAAAGTTTTTGACATCACCCAGAAGCGAAGGAGCTATATCGATCAAATTTTGTCAGTGTAATTACTAGTCCTTATGTACATTATGGTCCAAAAATGGTCTCATAAGTATGTTTACTTTTTTTACAGGTGGTGCTAGATGGGCAGTAGGCGCATAACCTATAAAATGGTGAAAATTGAGGCACGCAGCGATTAAGTTCCTGCATGTGAAGGGTTAGGCCTACAATGCTCAGAAAATCCATGATGAAATGAAAGCTATCTACGGTGATGATTGCCCATCATATGGCACTGTTGCTTTTTGAAAAAGGAATTTCCAAACTGGCCACATGTCCCTCACAGATGAGCCAAGAAGTGGACGCGTCCATCACTTTTGGATGATGCGGCCACAGTGAAGAAAAATATCATGAAAAAGCCTACTGCCCATCTAGCACCACCTGTAAAAAAAGTAAACATACTTATGAGACCATTTTTGGACCATAATGTACATAAGGACCAGTAATTACACTGACAAATGTTTATCGATATAGCTCTTTCGCTTCTTGGTGATGTCAAAAACTTTTGGATACCCCCTCGTATCTATCCATGAAATAAACATATTCACACATTTTTATTTTCGCGGTAGCTGTGTTGACGGCGAAAGGCGTGAAAATTAATGTTGCGCGAAAATTAACACTTTTACAGTAGTTGAGATGAAAAATGTGATAATTCCAAATTTCCACACATGAAATGATGTTAGTTTCACGTGCAGCTCATCCGATGACTCCATCTCACAGACGATGTTACCAAACATAGCAAAACAGTTTCAACACCACCCACAGTTTAATCTTATTGGAAAGTTAATCGCATAAATATTTTATTGGCATCACTGCATGCCACAATGATAAATGCATAGTGTCTTATAGTCTTAAAAACACACTTTGCTTGAAATGCTAAATCTCCATGCCGTCTAATTCACACATGTGACATCTTCCATAATTCAGCACAACTATAAAGCCAAAACCTTTTCCATTTATGAGTATTACGAAGTACAGTTACCTAGATTATGACGTTGAGACAATTCCGAGTAGCGAATAGCTATGCACGGAATTTAAGAGCTTAGAAATGTTACTTGTTACGCCGGCGCCTATGAAATTGATTCATGCATTGCAACACAGCTTTTGTTCAAGTCACAGAGTTCATGGTTGCAACATGGTGAGCTTATGACCTGCTGTAGAAGTGGAGATGTTCGTGTGACTCAAGCTTTGCATATCTTCAAACATTTCTGTTGTTTTAAAATCATGATTCTAATGACTAAAGCTGCCAAAGATTGATCCTTCCATTACATTTCAACCTAAGTGATCATCTACAGTAGATAGCAACCATCAATGTACACTTACAATAGATTTCAAAACAGAGTTCATCTGAAGTAGATAGCAAACCACTATATTTGCATACTTTTAATTCATATAAACAAAGTTCATATGCAGTAGATAGCAACAAAGTAAAATTCCATTGTCCAACCAATTTCACTAAATGCTTATCTACAGTAGATAGCAATAAAGTAAAATTCCATAGTCCAATTGATTTCACTCAATGCTTATCTACAGTAGATAGCAATCCAGTAAAATTCCATAGTCCAATTGATTTCACTCAATGCTTATCTACATGTACAGTAGATAGCAATCCAGTAATCCAGAAGTTTCTCATAGTCCAATCATTTCACTAAATGTTTATCTACAGTAGATAGCATTCTAGTAAAATTCCATAGTCCAATCTGTTTCAACTAAATGCTTATGTAGAGTAGATAGCAAAAACTAAAAATTCAAATCCAATAATTTACAACTAAATGCTTATCTACAGTAGATAGCAATTCAGTAAAATTCCATATTACAATCAGTTTAACTAATTGCCTATCTACAGTAGATAGCAACCTAGTAAAAGTCAATACTTCAATTGTGTTTCAACTAAATGCTTATCTAGAGTAAATATTATCAACCCAGTAAAATTCCATAGTCCAATCAATTTCACTATAAATGCTTATAGATCTATAGTAGATAGCAACTAAGTAAATTTCCATAGTCCAATCAAGTTCACCAATGCTTATCTACAGTAGATAGCAACACAGGAAAATTATTTATAGTCCAATCTGTTTGAACTAAATGTTCATCTACAGTAGACAGCAATACAGTAGAATTCCATTCTCCAATCAATTTCACTAAATGGTTATCTACAGTAGATAGCAACCAAGTAAAATTCAATAGTCCAATCTGTATCAACTAAATGCTTATCTACAGTAGATAGCAATCCAGTAAAATTCCATAGTCCAATCAATTTCAATTAAATGCTTATGTAGAGTAGATAGCAAAAACTAAAAATTCAAATCCAATAATTTACAACTAAATGTTTATCTACAGTAGATAGTGACCAAGTAAAATTCCAGTACAATCAATTTCACCCACTGCTAATCTACAGTAGATAGCAACACAGGAAAATTATATAGTCCAATCTGTTTCAAGTAAATGCTCATCTACAGTAGACAGCAACACAGTAGAATTCCATTCTCCAATCAATTTCACTAATTGGTTATCTACAGTTGATAGCAACCAAGTAAATGTCAATACTCCAAATTGTGTTTCGCCTAAATGCTTATCTACAGTAGATAGCAATCCAGTGAAATTTCTCATACTCCAATCAATTTCACTAAATGCTTATCTGCAGTAGATAGCAATCCAGTAAAATTTCTCATAGTCCAATCAATTTCACTAAATGCTTATCTACAGTAGATAGCAACCAAGTAAATTTCCATAGTCCAATCACTTTAACTATAATGCGTATCTAGAGTAGATAGCAACCAGGTAAAATCCCATAGTCTATTCAATCTCAATGTTATCTTCCGTAGATAGCAACTCAGTGAAATTCCATAGTCGGATTAATTTCACTTATCAGAGATACAGATGTTTACTGTAAAAGACTTGCAGCTGGTAGCATTGGAACAGAAATATTAACCATTTTTTTGAAATTTTATCTTCAGTAGATAGCAGTTTATAAAAGTTCACCAACCTACCAAATAAGATGTCCTACAAAACACTACAGGCTGTGTGCCTCACCGGTGTTATAGTCCATCTTTATATATCACAGAAGTTGACAGTAATACTGTATACCTCATACACGAACTATAAATACTAATAAAAAAGAACACAGTTTCCAAGCAAGTTATATAAGAATATAGTTATTTCATTTACTAAATATGCAACACAAAATCACACACGGAAAAAGTACTGAACTGGTGAATGACACCTTAACAAACTTAGTAAATTGATGATCACTGCAGTGTCAATTGGCTGGTTGTCTGACAAGAGATTGAGTGTCTTGACATTCTAAGTAGCCTTAATGACGGTCTGGGCTTACCGTTTACTTTCGCTTCTTAATTCCATCAATAAAGTCAGCTTTATATCAAAGGTAAAAACCACAGTTGTTCTCTAACTTGATTACAGGGTAATCATTATGGATTCACAATGGTTTGTACAGAGGCAGAGCTGCCACATTAATATCAGTTAGATTAGATTGTATTGTTTGAGAACCAATAGTCTTCCCTCTGTTAAGTAAATGATTTAGTAAGCTTAAGGTCATAATGTGAAAACATCCGGATGTGAGACTGCTTTGCCCCAGATGTTATTACAGTATGCAATTGTCATAGATTTGAAATTAAGGTGGTGCCGACACATGTGCATTGTCAAAGATTTTAATTCACAAATGTTCCCATTGCTCTTAGCCAGGAGGAATATCAACCGGATGTTCACCCGTTTCATTAAGGCGTGTCGGAGTAGTTTGCTGTCGTACATGGGTCGAATCGTGGTATTCTGGAAATAGTAATGATCTGTGGCAAAAATTGTTGCAGTTATTTTGAAGCAGGCTGGACAAAGAATTCAAATATCACAGTTAAACAGTTATAGGTCTTATGGTTCTTGAGTTATGATGTCAAGAGTGTCGAAAAGAAACATCTTCATAAAACAACAAATATCTCGAGAACTACAATACATTAAGCAATTTGTAATATTTTGCATTCCATACCCATTCAAATTTGCAAAGTGCAACTTTTCATTAATCCCCTAATCTAGACAATAAAAAATTGAAAACTGATTCTTTTTTTCTTCTTTTTTTGAGTTGATCGACCATGACTACTCCAACACACCTTAAGTTCTGCACTGCAGACCGACCGAATCTCATTTCAATCATTCAACTTACCAAAATTGCACCAATATTATGATTTGTAGAACTGGGCCACATTTAATGTTGTAGCAGATGATAGACGGGCAGAACTAGGCTTCCTTTTAACCATTCATCAATACAGACACTGATAGGTTGGCATAAGCGGCTTGAACCAAGAGAAAATAGCCCCATGGCAGACCAACCCAGACATTTGCTTATCAAAACTGTAGTGAATTACAGGACGATCAAAATTGAATTTCTCTCCGCAAATGGAATTCTGGTACAAACACCTGGTTGATCTTTTCACTTATTTGGAAACAAATAATGAAAAGTATTATCACTATTATGAACAGAGAGACTCTCTGAAACATCTGGTTAACCATTTCACTCACTAAAAAAAGAAAAAAAGAATTAAGATGTGTACCAGATAACATTTCACTTAAAAACTTTCTGATCAATTCACTTAATTAAAAAAAGAAGATAAAATGGTGTACCTTGATAAAATCAATTTACACAAATCAACAAATCAGCTTGAAGATCTTGTTGTCACGTATGTTTGTCAATATTTTGGATAATGACCAAATTCAATTGCAAAAGGAAATACCATTGTTCAAATTTACACACTGATGATCAAAAAAGTATTCTTCAAAGATTCATCATACATTTTCCACAATGCATGACCAGTTCAAATTCTCACAGAAATTTTATTTGGTTTGCATTTGAAAATTAAACTGTTGTTTATTTAAAACAAATCCATATTTTCAGGAACAAGAAACCAGTTTTATCTATGCATAACAAATAACATCCATTCATATAAGTACCGTAACTCTTACCATACTATATATCACCTTGTGCTTCAATTTGAAATCCAGTGCATATACTATAGGATCAGTGGGGAAACAGAAGATGTTGATTGTCAATTGATAGCGAAAATAAAATTTAATTTTCCTTCTTCTCGTTTTCCTTATGTTTAGGCATATCATCTCATCTTACAGAAAGCCTTGTAACTAAACCCTGTATACAATATATTTAACACTATTTGTACATGTGCTGACTGCGGAGTGTAAAATTATTTTTCTCATTTCAAAATCTTACCTTTTCATTGTCATGACATTGACATGTATAATGGATCCAAACAAGAAGAAACATGCCTATAGTTTGTTCGGTTTGTAATTGGTGAAAAATATTAGTTTTTTGTTACTGCACACATCAATAAAGCACCAACTCACACTGGCATAAATTCACATTTAAAGCATTGTCAGGCACGCAATACGTAATGTGCAACTAGCGGAAGTGATGCGCTTAATTGTGTGCACGCCATTCTATACAAATACACAATGTTACAAGTCTGGGTTTTTTTTGCCAATTATAAGCCGAACATACTATAACACTAGTTCTTGAGGTAACTCTTGCTATCTTAAAGTCTCATGTTTGAGTTAACTCAAGTACATTGAAATCTCTAAGCATGGACATTGTATATTAAAAGTGACATTAAAAGAAATACTAGGAGACATTGAGTATCTGGCTATCTGGTCAGCTGGAGGCTGGACAACATTGTGATACCGCAAAATCTAGTCTGGGTGATTAAGGCAAACATCATGGTAACATAAAGGTATGCAGTATAATCAAAGAGAATCAAGGCAATGATACACTAATAATATCATTACTGCATATATTCATCAGGAGTGTTATTGAAAACAATGACAAAATTCATAGTTCTAGTCCACAATAAGTGCTGTTTTATTGGACTAGAACTATGAAGTTCATCATTATACTAATAATATCAAACTTACTCTATAGTCTGAAATCCTAACATCTTTGAAAGTATGCTAGTAGTAGTATCAAACTAAAACTTGCAAGACGAAAATTTTTAGCCACAGTTTTTCAAATCCTGGGTCTGCATTACTTTTCAATATAATTTGAAGAAGCAAGTATAATTTCCTACAAAATATATTTTAAGCAACATTCTTCCTATAGATTTTGAGCTGAAGCTATCAGCATTCAATTCCTACATCACCAGATATAGGAAACATACGTTGTGTCCTACATTGTATAATACTCTTCAATTTCTGCTAAAAGACTCCCACTTCTTAACTTCCTTGCATATCTTCATTGCACATGATACCGATAATGCACAATACATGCAATATGCAAGTCCATATTTCACTTCACATTATCCTTAAGGTAGGATCAAACTAGAGCTTGCTAGACCTAAATTTTAAGCCACGATACTTGAGGCCTATTTGACATCAATATAATGGTATGACTGTATCTATTACTCAAGACACCGGCCTGCATGTGTGTCACGTATAACGATGGGCATGAGAGAAATCTCATATAATGTGTCAAGGATTGCTATGTGCCATGAAAACAAATCATGATAAATGGGTAAGGGTAGCTGTTTGGACCTTTAACCAAGACAATATGATATACGGAAACTTCAAGAAACATTGAATCAATGGAAAAGAAGTACTATGCAAATTTTCCAATAGGGAAAAATCATAGTGATTCTGTTGAGCCATTTGCATAATGTCATTATTAATGACTTATTCTGGGGACAAAGAAGGAAGTTTAAATAACCCAAACATTTTCAAAATATTTTGATAAGAAAACGGAAGGGCCTGATCAACCCAGAATTTGCATTTTGGAGATTAAGCCTCCAGGAAAAAAAAACCCACCTGACCAACCATGGCAACCAACCCTACATGAAAGGTCCGTCTACCTGTAGAACATTTTCAGGTATAAATCTGAGAAGTTGACATACCATTCACAACTGCACTGCTTTAATACATTTCAATGTATACCCAATGTTACATAAATTTAACACATTTCCATGATATGGGTTGGTACCCTGGGTTTCACGTCCGTTTTCTACGGGCGATCATCACCCAATGTTACATAGAATCAACTTCAACATATTCATCTTTATTCCTCCAACAGATTTCCGTCTCATAACTTCCTGTCTAGTAAAATAACTGGAATCAGCTCTCAGCTATATACATCCACTAAGGGTTTACCATATCCTCTCATTTTTTAAGCTCAAGTTACTGATTTATATAGCATTAGGCTTATAAACAAATTATAATCAAATTTTCTTCTTGCAAAACTTACCTTTTTTGCATTGCATTTTTGTTTGTAACAGAATAGCTCATTTTATTCCTTACTACCAGTAGGGTCCTTTCACATAGAAAATACAATTATTCCTTTCGGGCAAATTCAACATTTGACACAATTTATTGGCAATTAAATTTCGCCCGATGTTATACACAAAAATATATGTAGAAGCAGCACATATTTCCTCAATTTTTTGCATATCTACCCATGCCACTCTTATTTTGGTTATTTTTTAGTTAAATCTTGCCTTTCTGCCTTCTCACTAGAAGTAATCTGCTTTTCCCCTCCAAAACGTGTTAACTTTTACCTTCTTTTTTCCTGAGCCAACTTATATAACACTTGCCAGGTTTGACTATCAGGAGCATCAATCCAATTAAAGCTATCTCTACATTAGGCAAGGCTGAGATGTGCCCTGAACCTGTTAAAAATCTCAAATTTGATTTTTGCAATATTTATCAGATAAAACCTGTTTACTGCATTAAGAATTTTTGGATGGAATACAAAATTTCTTTCAATTTACTGGAGTTGCATTAATCATAATGGTGAAATTATATACAAGTATGGTATTTCTATGATTTAATATACTTCTCCCCACCTCCTAAAGAATCTTGACAACTCCTTTCCAGTATTGATTTTTTTTCTTCAATATTCATTCAATTAACTTGTACACCACAATTCCCAAATTTAACTTTGCTGCTACAAGATAAAAAGTAAGTTAATGACTTCTCTAGAAATGATTATGGTATGCAACATGCCATCCAATGAACTGCTATTCCCAAATTTAACATGGCTGCTACAAGATAAAAAAGTAAGTTAAGGCAAAAAAAAACCAAGTTTGTTTCCTGTAGCGCGCACATTTCGATTTTGACAGCTTTTTGCTCATTTAGATTTTTTTTCACTTTTGAAAAAAAAAAAAAAAAAAAACGGAAAAAATCACAAAAAATAATACAAACCACTACTGTAGTAAACATTTACACATCACACAACAAAGCGAGCTTAGTGAAAAACATCACACATTTTTAATACTTTTTAATCTGCAGGTTGAAAGGGATCATAAATATTCTTGAATATGAAGAAATATGATTTTTTTTTTTTTGTCGGAGAGACTCACTGTAATTTCCATTCCAAGTTTTTTTTTTTAATTTGAAGACATGGATTATAAAAAAAAAAAATAAAAAAACGCATTTCGCATTTGACTTTTTTGACCTGCTACAGGAAACAAACATGTTTCTTTTTTTTTTTGCCTAATGACTTGTCTAAGAAGAATGATGGTATGCAACAAGCCATCCAACAAAATGCTATATTACTATGCGGCATATATCTAAACCCCTGCAAAACAAATTCAAGTTGATAAATTGCCTGTTCTTAATACATTATATTCCATTACATTTTCCCCTAGTAAATGCCTCAGTAAGGATTGTCATTAAGCGCTCGGAAATCTATTAAAAAGCATAAAAGATCACCTTAAATCGGTAGACCTTGCTCCAATTACAAAAAAATGCTTCTCAGATCTCACATCTGATCTTTTAAAAGTGATATTTCATTGTAGGGATCAATGGCATCAGCCTTGCGGACACTTATCGATTAGCGCACCATATCCTAAGACAGGATGCTCAAAGGGGTAGCCACATGAGAGATTGGGGTCAAGATTTATCATTGGTGACACAGAATTGGAACAGCATGGACATCTATCTGTTAGTTGTTGTAGAGGTTCTGCCAGCCTTGGATGAAACTACCCAACAGGTGTCTTCTGGCATACCTCAATGCAAGTCCTTTCAATAGCAGACTTGCCAAAAGTCATCTTTTTTCCCTATGATGATATTTTGGAACAGCATAGCTATTCTCTAAAACATTTTCCCCTCAGCAGACACAAGCCTTAGACCAGTAGTAATCTGGCATCACAGAGGTAAAGCTCTGAAGTTCCTAATTGGAGCTGTACAGACTGATTTGAGACCAATGGGATTAAACTTAACAGTTCAGACTCTGATTTGTTTGTAGACTACATGTGCCTCTGGATTATTTCCTCATGCACCCACCAAACTGTGCATGCCTGTTGTATTGTGCCCATACCATGCATTGATCACTTCAAAATGGCATTTGCAAACCTTTTTCATACAGTAAATTCAAAATAAGTGCAAAAACTAGCACTACAGGCTCTGTTGCTTTTGTATATATCCATAGAGGTTGCGTCAACAACCTTGCGCTGCTTGCTCATCTGCTTGCGTTTCGCACTCTCTAACAGTGTGAGAGGGCCAGACTGTGGCTAGAGAAAGTTGTGAAAATGCTGTGGTTCTTACTGGCTCGTGACTAGTGCCCGCTAAGTCCATGAGGGCCACAGACTCCGGCTATGCAAAAACATAAAAACACAATAACAAATCGGCTTTTCAAACTTGTTTTTTTCCTTATGATATACGTCTCTATGTGATGAACCCGGTGAATTGCTCTTGCCACTCAAAAGACAAAATGTGTCTATCAAAAAACAGTACTAATTATACAAATTAATACAATTAATCTGTTTCTATCTGGAACAAACTCAGAATGTGGACAGGCTGGAGAGCCCTATATCATGTACATTGATTATTCACAATACCAAGGTACTGTCAAATTTGATGCATGAGAGAAATGTGACCGTTATCAAGAGTGCACTTAATTTGATTCTCCCTTCCCCATGAGGCAACAACCACTTCAGAACAAACCAGGGGAAGTCATCGCAACAAAATTGATCAAGTCTTTTTAAATCGTATAAATTTCATATTAGGCAAAAGATAAACTAATACAATTTGCAACAGCAATGATACGCAAAACATAAGCTTAAGAATAATGTAGCATGGAGAGGTAAAGCTCCTTAAGTTCCTATTTGGAGCTGTACAGGCTAGTAGGGGTTCATCCCCCCACTAATAATTTGGGTGTGGGGACTCAAAACCCTTCAGCCTCCCCCCTCCCCAATAATTCCAATCAAATAAAAAAAATTGTGTTCAGATACCAGAAAAATTGCTGTTTTTGACCTACCTCTGCCATATTTTCTGACTGTCAGGGGTAACCCCTCTCAGGCACTGACCCCCAGAACAGGTCAACAAAATTGGTTTTGTCAGCCCCCCCATGTTGAAAATCTATTCCTAAACCACTGCAACAACACTGCACTGTATATGCAGGCCCTAAGACTTAGATTTATGGTAAGTATGAGAACCTTAAGGGATTATCCTCCAAATAAAAGTATTAGGAAACTGATAGTAAGCTCAACTCAACATATTTGACAATAATCTCCAACTCAGGATATCAACAAATTGATTTCACAGTACACACACCTAAAAGCAATAATCTATTAACAACATTACACTTATTTCCAAGCTGTTTAAGCTTACTCCAAACCTGCATGGTATATTTGACTGGCTTAAAATCCTATCCGTGAAATCCTGCCGATTTTCCCTCACCTCGGTCGATAATTTTCTGCGCATCAATATGTTTCAAGCCACTTTCAGCTCTTACCGGATATTTTATCCCCCAGATATGCCATGCTTACCGGGATTTATTAATATTTAACGCAGTAATTCCTAAGGCAGAAATCGTTTTGAGAGGTGTCTAACTACCGAGTATGACTTTGCTTCTTTCAGCCGAATACCTGCCGCACTAGCTCAAGTAGTTATCCGTCTTCTTCAAATTTCTCAAGGAGGTAATAAAGCACTTAAATTTTACTCCAATTTTTGGAGAGAACTTGAGCATATCGTGAAGTTCCCTCAATTGGTGGGGTGTCACATAATGAAGTTTTAAAACAGGCTTTTTTATATTTGTCTTATTTTGTTATGCTTAATCAAATCCATCTAAAAGTCCATGCAAAACAGATTCTCTATAGGATATTTTGCATGTGAATATAGCTGGATTGTAATTTCCTTGAACAAGAAACTACAGATTTAACGGGATTATGATTTCTTTGAGAAAAAAAAATAAATATGGGTTTCTCAAAGTATGTCAGTAGGTCAGGTTATCCAAGAACTGATGTTGTCTATAAAAGCTAATTGGGCTATTCCAGTTGAAATCCATACACCCCCTATGGAAGATATGACATTAATCTTTCACACAGAGAGTGTGAATTTCAAATGGATTTACCTTAATTGGTGACTCCGTTTGAAATCTACACCCGCTGTGTGAGAGATTAAGGTCATGTCTTCCATAGGGGGTGAATGGATTTCAGCTGGAATAGCCCATTGCAGTTTGATGCATCCACAAGTACAGGAGGATTGTTGCATGTCTTGAGCCACCATGATCAGTAGCAATTGTATCAAATGATCTGGTGGCAATCTGGTCCAACTTTTGTGACACTAATTTGGCTATTCCAGTTGAAAACCATACACCCCTATGGAAGACATGGCCTTAATTTTTCACACAGAGTGAATTTCAAATGGGTTTACATTAATTGGTTACTCCGTTTGAAATCTGGAATAGCCCATTGCAGTTTGCATACAAATATTTGATGCATCCACAAGTACAGGAGGATTGTTGCATATCTTGAGCCACCATGATCAGTAGCAATTGTATCAAATGAAATGAATTGATGGCAATCTGGTCCAACTTTTGTGACACTTTGGTTGAATGTGTCACACACGTTACAAGTTGGAATGAACACCTCTTAGGCGACGAGAAAATGTGCAACATGCAACTTGGTCCAACTTTTTTTACCCTTTGGTTTAACATGTCACACAAGTAACAAGTTGAAACAAACACCTCTTAGGCGATGAGAAAACGTGCAATGTGCAACTTGGTCCAAATTTTGTGACACTTTGGTTGAACATTTAACACACATTACAAGTTGAAATGAACACCTCTTAGAGGACGAGAAAAAAACCCCTGTTCTACGGGCCCAATTGACCCAGAATTTGCATTTTGGAGAATTTTTTATTTTATTTTGCTAAAATCATGTAAAATCAGCTGTTTTGGGACCAAAATTGATTAATTTTGGCTGAAAATTTTTAGAATATGCTTGTAAATTTTTTTTCTTCAGATTTTGGTGGAATTTTAGGGTAATTTTACATTTTTTGCCTCCAGAAAAAACCAAAAACACCAGACCGACCGACCCCATTTGAAAGTCCATCCGCCTGTAGGACATGTTCTTTTTGTCACCTTACTACATGCTAGAATTATAACACTTCAGGAAGTACTTCTGAACAGACAACCACATCCCTCAACTTCCTCAAAAATCGTAATACATTTAGACTCGCAAGAAATGAATAAGTTTGGCAAGATAAAGAAACAAGTTATGAACAACATCAACTACCATATGTGACACGATCAAGGGAAATGAGTCGCATGTCGCTAATATTGATTTTGAGATATTGGCAAAGAAAGTGTTAATTCTTTTGTTTAATATTGTTTTCAGCGATTGATAAATTGAAGTAACTTCGCAAAGAAAAGTCGTATATACATGGGGTTTTCAGTTTCTGAAAGCTCTAAATGTCTTCTTTAGAAACATATGTAAAAATCATTTTCGACATGGGTCGACATGTGACTCATTCCCCTTGATCATGTCACATATATTTATCACGCTCGGCTACCATTTACCTATTGTTTGGCTGTAGCTGTACAAAATTCAAGTGTGTAGAAACACTTGATTAAAAGGGTAACCCAAATAATGCAGAGTAAAAGGCCAAAATTTTTTGCAGCATGTCCTCATGACATTACTGTTGTGATTGATGTGCATATAGGCCTGCCAGAAATATACCGGAATTTGTCTTTTGGTTGTCAAGTTCATTAACAAGTCAAAGCTATAACAGTTTCATACACTCCCAGACAATGAGAACCTATCATTAGTAAATTATCAGCCGTGCATAAATATTGTATAATTATACAGGCGCGCACTCTGCGTAGTACGCGCAATGCTTTCAGACGCGTTCATTTTCCTTGCGGGTGGATGCATTAATATTTGCTTGCATTTTTAAACATTTTTGTGACAATTTTGTTAAAGAAATAGCACAAATCCCAGGATCAAGAAATTTTACAAAATAATGCACTTGTACTGAAATGTTGATATGTCTAATGCACTCCCCCTTCAGGCTTGTGCATTAGAGCCATTAACATCTCAGTATGTGTGCATTATTTTTGTACAATTTCACTCTCAAAAATGCTAAAAAAAAAAAAAATAAACATGATAATGACCTATGATCAAATAATTTTCATCTTCATCAACTCACAAAACAAGGCATTGTCCTTCACTAACCTTGATGAAGAGGAGTGTAGCATCACTTTGCCAACTCATAAACTCCTTTTAGTTTCTGCGTAAACGAGTAAACATCCATAAGATTCTGCCTCCCAGGCGGCTCAATTCACGTCACACCACCCTCCTCTGGGACTGACACAATCCGCAATTTCTTTTTCAATATTTTTTGCAATATGGACTCTCCGTTTTTTACCTTTATGTCCACACTGGACTTCCAACTTCAGAGGAAAGCTATGTAACTCTACTCTCAGGCATGGTCCAAGTTCAATAAGGCAAAAAAAATTTGTTTGCTTGCCCTCCAGTGGGATTTTTGGGGAGGATCGGTCAGTCGGTCGGTCGGTCGGAAAAATATTTTTCCTGAGCCACACTATATTAATGACTTAACCACTGAGCTACTATATAAACAACTTATGGATAAGTACCAGACTTGAGTCCTGTTTATCAGGGACAGTCTGTGTAGCTCAGTGGTTAAAGCGCTCGCCCGACAAGTGAGAGGTCTGGGGTCCAAGTCCCCGCCCAGGCAGGTATGTCCGGAGTTTTTACTCTGGTATATTTGCCTATGCATGTCATGTTTTCATTTGTAAATTCATGTTTAATTGAGCTAGTATGCGATGGAGGGCAAGCGAATAATTTTTTTTTGCCTAATGTGAAGACTTTCTGATATATAATTTTGACATTTTCATTGATATTGTAACTCAGAGATGAAACTATTCAAGTTCTGATTGACAATTTTTCAGAATGTTTACCCGTACACAAACAACAAATTTTGACACTCGAGAAAATAGATAAAACACAACAACAAAAGTACATATTTTGTACACACTGCTAGTACCATATAGAACCATAACACCTCTTAAAGATCAAATAGAAAAGGTGAACATTTTGGAGCAAAGACAATGATTAATCAACCAAACATGCAATAATAAAAAAGAAAAGCGGAATTTTCTAGTCCCTACCATAAGTGACCAACTAATAACTGGAGGAAATACCAAGGAGCAGTTGTCCATTTGCAAGAGGATATCAACATGCATGGCCGAGAGACTACTTGACCTATAAAACGCAATTTTGTCCCATATGCCCAAAAGGCTAGGGCCACTTTCATTTCGCTTTCATTAGTCAAAGTGTTTCAATTTGACATAATATGGTCTATCTTTATAAAAGGTTTTTACTTACATATATGGACAATGCCAGAGTGTGAAATATAGACAAAATCTGGTACATCAACATTTCAGCATCTGAACAATCACAAATCATTAAATGTTTTGAATATTTTGGACAATAAATCCTGTCTATGTGAAGATAATATCCAAAATTGTTTCAAATTAAGCTGGTGAGAATGAAAAGGGCTCATACATGTGTGGCGTTTTGTTTGAGAGTACAGGGGATGAATTAGCTCAAAGGTAATGAGCAGGGTTCGAAATTTTGGTTGTCCGGTTGCCCAGGACAACTAAAAAAGTGGCTGGACAACCAAAAATACTGATTCGGTTGTCCGCCGGACAACCATAAATCTGTAGCCAAAATGGACCTTTGTACATACGGACAACCAAAAACTTAGACGGACAACCAGAAATTGTAACCTGGTTGTCTGTGGGACAACCATTTATTTTTCCTTAATTCGAACACTGGTAATGAGACAGACTCGCTTCTTCAGATCAAGACAAACTTTTATTTGTCTTCTTTCGCCATCATCAAAACATTCTCTTCCGTTAGACCGTATCTCATTCTCCACACATGCAACTCTTAAAAGGAAAACAATTTCAACTGGGCATATGGGACAAAATTCAGTTCAATACCCGTCTTCTATTGGTACAATTTGAATTTGTTTGTTTTTTTCATGTTAGCCATACAACACAGTCAGCATTATTGATCTAATTTTGAAGGGAGAAAAAAAGAAGCAAAATAATAATCAGACATGTACCTAGCACCAGACAAGCAGATCACATATAATCTACTCATCAATTTATTCCATGTTTCATTTAAGAATCATATTACATGGAATGGTGTAACATGATACTAGCCTCGCCATGTTTTGATACTCTGCATCAGGTGAAATAGAAAATAGAAAAAAAATCAAATTGAATGTATAGACGAATCCAACGAGCCAAGTCATGGTCAGAATTTGGTCGGCCATATTTGGGTACCCGCATGCACCAAACAGGTGTTGTGAGTACCCAATTGGGTGGATTAAACCCACTTAAAAATCGATGTTAGATTATTTTGTCTTGTAAACTGTCATCATTCTTTTGTCTACATGTAACATGGGTGATAGAATGCAGTTTAAAATACCCTCCAAGGCCGCATCGTTTCACATTAGGTGAGATGGAGCCCACGGGGACCCAACTTTGGCAGCCATTGAGGTGTAGGAATGCGTGAAATTGGATTCGTCTATAGAAAAAAAATCAAATTGAATGTATACAAGTAAATGAGTCTCTTAAAGGCGCTTGACCAGATCCACAGCCTTATCCCCATTTTGATATCAGGTGATTTAAGCTAATTTTTTCCATAATCCCAGAGACATTTTAGGCCTAGAATGTGTTTCATTTAGGGGTATGAACAAATACATGATAGTTTGGTGGTCACTAGCCCATTACAAGTCGTGTACTGTTCTGTGGGCCACTAGGCCACTAGAATGTTTGAGTGATCAGCCTCAATGTGAGACAGAGAAAACAATGTTACAATTGTACTACAATCTGATTCTGATCATATACCTTTAATACCAGTTATATGGGGCATGGTAAAATCAATTAACACTGAAGAAATAGAACACTTGTTTTGAGCATTTCTCATATTATATTTTACAGACATCCAACTCAATCTGCTTTAAATATCATATGACAAACACTAATGGAAATCGGTGATAGAAGTGGTCATAATGGTCAAATACAACCGTCAAAATATGTGTCGGGCATTGATTACGGCAAAAGGTGTGGGTGTTTGCTATGTTTGGACAAAAAAGATGAGAGACACATTCATTTCGGTTAGTGAGACACTTGTTTGACCAAGTTGATAGATGCTATTCAAATTGAACAATGTTGAACAAGCAGCTGAGAGAGATAGAGAGCGGAAACAATGATTGCCCTTTAAAAACACTGTCAATGCTTGCTATCTTACACAATGTGCACACATTATTCTTTTTTCACAATCCATTCAAGAAGGAGACATTTCTTGTGATTAACAAATGCTCCACACATGCTTAAAATAAGACTTATTGTGAGCAAAACTCTTCTTTCAACATGTTCAAGATCAACATTGTATCTTGTTTGAACCATTTCCCAAAAAATTTACAATGCTTTATAGAACAAAGACTGAAACTGCTTTTGAATATGTGGACTAAATCTTAAAGAGTTAGGGTTAGTGTATAACATCTAGTTAGGGCCTATATGATTATTTTTGGTGTAGGCCTACAGGGTAGTCCAGAATTATTCCTAAATAATATTGATAAAATCACTGTTCATATAATACATGTATGCCCAGACCAAAGTCTTGGAAAAACTTCATAGCCTGCTTATTTCCATAACCACATTTAACCACCATAAATTATCATTAATTTAACAAAATATAGTTACACAGTGAATCATTACAGGGGCCACACAGTGCTACTAGTAGATCCAACTTCAGAGCAATCATAAATTCAGTGCTGACCCAAAACACACTATAATTTTTCCTGGAACCTGACTCATCCCTCCACTGTTACTTGGCCTATTGCACCACTCAATGTTCAAGTCACAGTCCTCCTTCTGACCTTCACACTATTGCAACCTACTTTTTCCCACTACGGGCTATTCCTGTTGAAATCCATACACCCTCCATGGAAGATATGACCTTAATCTCCCACACATGGGGTGCAGATCTTCAAATGGAATCACCCATTCAGGTAACCCCATTTGAAATTCACACTCCCTGTGTGGAAGATTAAGGTCATATCTTCCATAGGGTGCATGGATTTCAACTGGAATAGCCCTATACACTAAAATGGTCTCATTGCTGATGACATAGTTCACTGAACTCCAGTCAACAATTACAGCTACAGAGGTTAACCTCACGTTTAGGAGTATGAGTTTCTGTACCCATCTCAATCGCAGGTCATGTCTTCAGTGTACAAGCATATTGAGGTTAAATAACTGTGTCCTGACCGATGAGGATGTTGAAGATCCCAGTGTCCACTTGTACAAACCACAAGAGATTCTTAATCAATTTACTACTGGCCAACTGCTCAGATCAAATACAAGTCAACTGGCCAACCAATAAACTTAGTTACATGTTTCCCCTGGAATAACATATAAACAGATGCTGCAAGAATACCCAGCAGGCATCAATGGGGTAATGAGACTTCACTTTAGTAGTGAGATATTTTCTCTTAGTTAGGATGAGAACTTGGAATCAAAAAATTCAAGGTTTACTTTTTCTCCTGGACCTTATATCTGTGGGCAAGTCCAGCATGTCCAGGGGCAAGTGACACATATATTTGAGGTTCTATCTATTACAGGATAATAATTTGGGAGCTAAAATTCTTTAGCACAAAAAAACAAACTACAATGACACTGTATCAAAACATCACAATCTATATGATAGCCTACTTATACTTGCTATCTTCAGAAGACAGCACAATTGATATGATAGCCTACTTTTACTTGCTATCTTCAGAAGACATCACAATCGATATGATAGCCTAATTTTACTTGCTATCTTCAGAAGACAACACATTCGATATGATAGCCTACTTTTACTTGCTATCTTCAGAAGACAGCACAATCTATATGATAGCCTACTTTTACTTGCTATCTTCAGAAGACAGCACAATCTATAGGATAGCCTACTTTTTACTTGCTATCTTCAGAAGACAGCATTCTTTAAAGCACTGTCACTCTGACTGATCCAAGTTGCCATCTTTCCCTCCATCTTCTACTCTTTTTCACCTTAACTTTTGATTTTCAGTTTTGTACAACATCAAAACCTGTACGGTATATGATGGAATTTTGACATAGTTTGCTTATTGCTATCTTCAGAAGATGACACATATAAGTCAACAAAAAATGTTTGATTAGCGTAACCTGACCTACCGTAAATTAACTCCCAACCCTGAATATGTTTATTTATTTTGAGGGAGGTAAAGGAAAAAAAGTCATTTAAATCTGATATATTTTGGATAAAAAAATGCTCTGAAAATAGAAGACGGTAGTTTGCGACTGTATGAAATTAAAAAGAATTTAAAAAGAATGAAAATGTGCATTTTAACCATCTCATGATATCCTGTGTGTATCACTGTCATTTAATACCCCAAACAAGATTTAATGGTCTTTTACCAAAGAAATTTATATTAAAAAAAGCCTGACCTACCTACCTAATTTTTTTTCTATTAGATCAAACAATTTTTTTTTGGCCTAAAAAAATCTATTTTTCGTTACGCCAATCAAACTATTTTTTTGGCCTAAATGGACACTGTAACTGACACATGTTGTCCTCTTTTTCAATGTCAATATACAAAAACCTATATCCTCTTCCTTCTTATCTTGATCCTTTTTACCTCTTCTCTTGCTTCTCCAGTCATGTGCAACATCATAATCTGTACATGATCCCATTTTGACATGGCTCTTTTACTGTTTGTTTATTGCTATCTTCAGAAGACGACACTCTATAAAGTGAACGCTATGCTTGATACGAGTTGTCACCTCTCAATGAGCTATGTTCACTACTCCACCTCACTTAGCACAGTACTATGTTCAGTGTTGTTACTGAGCACATAGCACCTTCACTGAAAATATACTTTAGTCAATTGACAAATAAAAAGTTGTCATACGGCATGTCTAAAACGACAAACTATCATTTGTCATGTAATTTGTCATGCATATGCACGACAAACTATAATTTGTCATGCACATGCACCGTATGACTAATTTTGATTTGTCATGCAAAAAGTGTCTAAAACGACAAATTTCTGAAATAATTTGCCATGCAAGAAAATTAATTTGTCATGCATGAAAATTAATTTGTCATGCATGAAAATTAATTTGTCATGCTGAAAAAAAAACTTGTCATGATTGCTTGTTTAATTTGTCATTTAACAAATTAGTGACAGTGATTTGTCACCACGCCGCCATTACCAGCATATGATACATGAGCATGCAGACGATTATTCATGAATCCCGGTTCGTGAAATTCGTCATCTGATCTATACCTTGGACAGGTAAGAATTTGTTTTTTGCCATGTTTCAATTGTAATAATTTGCACAGTGACTTTTGTGCATGGTAAGCTCAAGTGCAGTACGGTGTGCATGTGTGGTGCCGTACATCAATCATCGTGTCAATGTGTTCATGGTTTGGCCCCAAATTCCAGCCTTAATAGTTGTCACATTTACAGTGCACAAAAGTCACTGTGCAAAATATTACAATTGAAACATGGCAAAAAACAAATTCTTACCTGTCCAAGTATGTAGATCAGATGACGAATTTCACGAACCGGGATTCATGAATAATCGTCTGCATGCTCATGCTGGTAATGGCGGCGCGGTGTCTTGCACGTAGGCTCAGAAACCCGTTGCTTCTAGCTAATTCGTCAATGGAAATTGTCAGGTATAAAATTCAATTAGTCGTGTTCAACAAAGTTTGTCGGTACGATTCGTCATACGTGTATTAACTTGTCAATTCTTCATCTCCTGACGAACTGGATTCGTCATGACCAATACATATTGTACACGCAGATTTGTCAATCATTAAAATTTGTCGATCACTAATTTTGATTAAATCACGCATGATTAAAATGATTTGTCTGGTAGTTTGTACAATTTGTCGAATAGATGTGATTATAGTCAACCGACAAATTACCTTACATGACAAATTTATATCCCCTGTTTGACAAATTTTTCATCGTATTTGACTAATTGTAATTTTCAGTGTTGTTATTGAGCGCAAAACAACCTCAAATGTATCATTATGTGAACTGCTTGACTTTATTTGATATAATTTGCAAGTTGTGATCAATTCAACCACGTATTATTAATAAGATATTCTTTTTTATATCAAGGCTAATATAGGCATTAAAAGCAGCTATCTAATTATGTAACGCTGACGGGTTAGCGCTATAAAGATAGCTATCAAACTCCCGCTTGAAGCGCTGCAAACATTTGAAGCTATATACAGATTGAGTATGTTACTGTTAGTACATAAACCATAATCACACCCTCACTTCTTCCCTCCCGTCCCTTTTCCTCCACCTTCTCAATTTCCTTTTTTTTTACCTTCCCTTCTTTTACTTGTCTACTCTTGTAGAATTATATGGTGCTTGATCAAAACACAAAATCTGCAATAGTATTTCAACATGGCTGTTCAATGATTGCTTATTGCTAACTTTAGAAGACAACACTTGTAAAATTATATTATGGCACTTGATGAAAACACCAAAAGACTGTACATGATAGCATTGACATAGTTCTTTTACTGTTTGCATATTGCTATCTTCAGAAGTCAACACTATATAAAGAAGGACTGACTGACACAACCGCACAAGTAGTATGCACAATAGCATTTCAACATGGCTGTTCAATGTTTGCTTATTGCTATCTTCAGAAGACAACACTTATAAAATTATATTATGACATTTGATGAAAACACCAAAAGACTGTACATGATAGCATTGACATAGTTCTTTTACTGTTTGCATATTGCTATCTTCAGAAGTCAACACTATATAAAGAAGGACTGACTGACACAACCGCACAAGTAGTATGCACAATAGCATTTCAACATGGCTGTTCAATGTTTGCTTATTGCTAACTTCAGAAGACAACACTTATAAAATTATATTATGACATTTGATGAAAACACCAAAATACTGTACATGATAGCATTGACATGGTTCTTTTACTGTTTGCATATTGCTATCTTCAGAAGACAACACTATATAATGAAGGACTGACTGACACAACCGTACAACTACAAGTAGTATGCACAATAGCATTTCAACATGGCTGTTCAATGTTTGCTTATTGCTAACTTCAGAAGACAACACTTATAAAATTATATTATGACACTTGATGAAAACACAAAAGACTGTACATGATAGCATTGACATGGTTCTTTTACTGTTTGCATATTGCTATCTTCAGAAGACAACATACACTCTATAAAGAATAAGGACTTGTGACTGATACAACAGTACAAGTAAGTTCTCTTTTAATGTCATTAATCATATCTCCCTTCCCTGACTCCCTCCTTTCATCACTTATCCTCTTCCTTCTTCTCCTGTTCCCATTTTTACCTCCTTTACATTCATTCTCTAGATTACACAGCATCAAATCCTGTATATTATATGGTTCTTTTACTGCTTGCATATTGCTATCTTCAGAAGACGCCACTTTAAAGTGAGCGCTGTGATTGATATGAGTTGTCACCTTTTAACGAGTTATGTTCTCTGCTCCAGCTCATTTAGCACCTGCTATATCAAATATTGACTGCTTCGTGCCAGAAGTGGGTAAGTGCAATAGCTGCACTGTGAACACTACTCATCTATACATGGCAGCTACACATGGCAGCTATTGCACTTACCCACTTCTGGCACTGAGCAGTCGATATGCTCATCTGTCAGGATACATGTTCCGGCACT
This sequence comes from Amphiura filiformis, assembly GCF_039555335.1. Classification (NCBI taxonomy): domain Eukaryota; kingdom Metazoa; phylum Echinodermata; class Ophiuroidea; order Amphilepidida; family Amphiuridae; genus Amphiura; species Amphiura filiformis. Next base: position 242,218 of record NW_027305513.1, on the reverse strand, counting down.
ATTCTTTAAACAAAATGTGTTTGTACATTCACAGAGTGAACTTTGAATGTTGAGCACTCATACTTGAAGCCAGTCTTTAAGCTATCAGTTATAAATTGAAGTTATTGAATTATACCGCTGAAGAGAGACCATTTTGGCCTATGTTATTGAGCACTAAAATGACCTGATGGGTGTTAGTATGTGACTGTCATATCTACTGGTCAAGTGCAGAACAGCCAGTCTTTAAGCCATCAGTTGTAAATGGTAGTTATTGAATTATACCTCCGAAGAGAGACCATTTTTGGCTCATGTTATTGAGCAGAAAATGACCTGAAGGGTGTCAGTAAGTGACTGCTGGTCAAGCACTACTGGTCAAGTGCAGAACAGCTAGACATAGGCCAAATCACAGTATGAGTAACAAAGATAATTATTGTATGGCTATTTCTTTCAATATGATTGACATATACTTTCAATTAGATTTGAAGCTTTCATACAAATCGTGTCTAATTGATTTGTAAACTGTAATATGCACAATCAAACTTGCCAACCGAATTTCATCTATGCAAATGAGCAAAAGCACTACTACTAAATAACTAATGACTATCACATGCTCAAAACCAGCCAATCACGTGCGTGAGATTGGTCACTTTTTGGTAGAATTTCATGAGAAAATCCATCATGAATATTGCTTGCGAACAAGGAAATGCACGACCGAGCAATGTAAACAAGAGCATGACTGCATGAAACAAACTTCCATTTACGCTAAACTAATTCCTTCTTTACCATAACAAATTTTTAAATCAAGTTACGAAAGGATGAAATTTAAGCTTCTATGACACTCACAAATTTTGTGTGATTTCATGCTGGTAAAAAGTCATTTTTCAAACAGCTATAACTTCCGTTCGGTAGCATGTATTCCCATTCTGAAAACTGTAGTGACAGCCCGCCATCTTTAATTTTCCGAAAATCATCAATCGGCACTTTCCGGATCTTCATAAAAGCTTGTTTTCATTCATAAATCCACCTCGGCTTTTTCCGATGGCTCCTTATCTGTTCCTGTGCTAGGCTCATGTATAATTAATTAGGTGGACTGGCTGGTTTCAATTGGGGTCGTGCAGTGGCGCCATTGCCGGTCCATGTAATTTGGTTCCCGGTAGCTTCTATTGCAAAATCCTGCAGTGGTATCTTTATACTTTTCAAACTTATTTTTCACTTTATTTTTAAATAAAGCTAATAAGCAAATGCTACCTTGTTACACTTTATTTGTGTTTCACAACAAAAAAGTGTGTGAATAATTATTTTCAAATAAACATGCAATGTTGAGTGGTTCTTGAATCTCTTAAGAGAACAAACCAAACAATTTGATGACGTCCTATAAATGAACAAACCACAGTTTGATGAAGTCTTATAAATGAACAAACTAAAAGTTTGATGATGTATAAAATGAAAGTCCTTTCGTTAAGGGGGAGGTGGTCCATAAGTCATATTTTGTTTGTAAATAAAAACTTGTTAAAATATCACTCAAAGTTTATCTTTTCAGGTTGGAATTTTTAACATTTCACACTTACCTTACAGGGAGGGAAGGATGGGGTCAGTCTCTTAAAAAGCATTTTTGTTTATAAGACATCATCAAACTTTTGGGATGTTCCCTAACAGTCAGTCTCAATCACATCTCCCTTCTCATAATCTCAATTTTGATCTCTCTTATATCTCTCTCTTGATCTCTATCTCTCAATTTCTATATCTCTTGAGATGGCTAAATGGATGGAGTCATCTAGGTACTGTATGATTCACACCAGCTTCACTCCTTCCATGTTTCTGTGACCTATGTACGAGACCTATAATCTAATTACTGACTTCATGCGAAGTCTGAAACAGACATATTGCCCACAGCGCAAGAATGCCATTATGTCATCTGTCAATTTTGTGACCGGAATATTGGCCGCATGTTGGGACCGCAAACTATCAGCAGGAAGACTTTTCTTGAAAATAATTCAGGTATAAGATTCATATGCACACTGAGTTTTAAGCAAAAATAACAATTTTGATTTAATTTAAAACCTCTGTTAAATATTTACAATGGTAGTATAACATATGTCTGACCGAGTGACCGTAGTGACCCGACAAAAGGCGCATAACGGTGGTCAAGCAAGAGTCCTTACAGGTTTAGGGTAGGACCCACATGCATTGTTTTTGAGAAAATATAGGCAATATTTTGTTTTTCTGCAACATGACCTGAATACTCACTTTGTAGTTCAACTTCAATGTAACAAACTTATGACTAGAATATGGCTGCTTTTGTTTGCAAGCTATCCATAAATTTCTTCTTGTTTCATCCTCATAAAAAACATTCTATTTATCTCACATTTATCATATTTTCATTTAGATTCCAGGACTTTAGATATCCAAGTACATTAAAAACAGATGAAACTATTATAAGTAATTCAAATCTACGGTATTTGTCACTGGTCTATCATGTCTACCACCTGCTCAAAAAATACATATTTAAACAAAAAATTTCAGAAACCAGAAATATAATAAGTACCAAAAGGGAAATGATGCATTCTGTCCTAAAAATAAACCCACAGCTAGCAGGATTTTGACATACGTGTCAGTTTATTACAGTTCTGCTTCTCACAGCCCAAGGTACTTGGATAGACGCCGATATAACAGGTCTTTCACCCAATATACCAATCAAAGCACATATGAAAAATGACAATCGCTATAAGATGGATTTGTTTTTCTATGGCACTCATATACCTACATACATTTCCTGTATTGTGAACAGTGCTTAGAATAAGAAGGGAAATATGGCCAACAAAAGACTCGCAGTAAAATACTGCAGTGCTGATGGCTGTGATTTCCCTTCATCAGGTAGATGACTTCTTGTAATGTTGTTCTTTTTCCCCCCACCATAATGCTCTTTTTTCACGATTTGTTAAATGCTTGGATTTGTGCTCGATGGATTCTAAAGGATAATGTGAAACATAAACAAGCCTGCACATATGATTACTCAAACTTCTAGAGGATTATAATTATGACTTCTTGAAATGTTCTCTTTTTTTGCACCATAACAACCTTTTTTATAAATTTGTTAAATGCTTGGATTTGTGCTGGATGGATTCTAAAGGATAATGTGAAACATAAACAAGCATGCACATATAGATATGCATCTCAGACATGGATTACTCAAACTTCTGGAGGATGACTTCTTAAGATGTGTTCTTTTTTCCCACCATGTACATAATACCTTTTTTCAAAATTTGTAAAATGCTTGGATTTGTGCTCCATGGATTCTAAAAGATAATGTGAAATGTAAACAAGCGTGCACACATAGAGATGCATCTCAGACATGGATTACTTAAGCTTCAGGTGGATGACTTCTTGACATGTTTTCTTTTCTTTTTTCCAAGCATAATACCCTTTTTTCCAAATTTGTTAAATGCTTTGATTTGTGCTCGATGGATTTAAAGGATAATGATGAAACGTAAACAAGCATGCACACATTAAAGGCATCTCAGACATGGATAATACTCAAACTTCAGGTGGATGACTTCTTGAGATGTTTTCTTTTTTCCCAGCAAAATATCATTTTTTCCCCAAATTTGGTAAATGCTTGGATTTGATAAAATGTGAAACATAAACAACCGAGCACACATAGAGGGGCATCTTAGACATGGATTACTCAAACTTCTGGAGGATGATGACTTCTTGCCAACAAAAGACTCGCAGTAAAATACTGCAGTGCTGATGGCTGTGATTTCCTTTCATCAGAAGGATGACTTCTTGAAATGTTGTTCTTTTTTCCCCACCATAATACCTTTGTTTTCTCCCAGCAAAATGTTCTTTTACTACATTTATCAAATTATTGGATTTGTGCTCAATGGATTTTAGAGCATAATGTGAAACATAAACAAGCATGCACACATATTATGCATCTCATATCTGGATTGCTTAAACTCGATCTGATCATAAAGTTATAATTTTCAAATGGACTATTCCTTGTGAAACACTGCTCCCCCCCTATGAAGATCACAGCTGCTAATTCATACAATTGCAACAAATATATAAATCTGGTAGAAACAATAATCTACCAGCTTTATGTGGCACATAAAAGCTTATTTCTGTGGTGGATTATCAAAATCAGATTGATTTTAGATTTTAAAATATTTACATACTTTTTACTGCTTACTGATATCAATGAATGATAATTATTGGATATGGGACGACCCTTACCATGCTTAATGTTAATATTGTGATTCTAAGTCTGAAATATTCCTCAGGGGAATGTGCTTTTCAAATGTAACAGTCCAAATATGTAACATGCAAGTATCATAGGTTCGATAACCCATATACCTTAATGAATTATAATAGGAAAATATAACTACAAAACGTACAAAAATAGAAAAAAAAATCTTCCAATATAGCTCCTGAAATACTATTCCACATGAAATGCAGCCCTGATTATACATCAGTAAAGTAATTTGTTGTGATATTAGGAACATGTTCTGCCAAGCTCATGTGAATGCGCTAAGATGGGAAGATACCCGTCGCCGATTGCAATCCATTCACAAGCATAAACAGACTCCCGAGTTTCCTGTGCCGCACCTTGCCGCAGTGCCGCTCAATGAGAGCCGACGTTGCAATGCAAATCAGCGCTAATAGCATAAAAATTGGTCTAATTAGTTATTTCATTAGTTTATGTTAGTGAATCGCTGAAGGGTGTGTTACTTAGCTCCCAGTCATTTTATTTCTAGGAAGATGCATTGTATGGATGGTATATGAGCATGAAATCTTCACATGCAGGACATTTTTGTATTATATAACTGACAAGGAGTCATCACAAATTATTGTGAAGCACAGAAATATTTTACGGTGCAAAAAAGGTAAAGAATTGAATGGTTATGAAAATGTCATTCTGCAAACTTAAGATTCTTACTTTCTTTTCTAATCCCAAAGGTTTCATACAGTGAAAATTTCCACTTTACAGTATTATAGGTACTATATTTGCATTTTTATTATTCAGAATATTTAATCAATCAATTTTGACTTGCACCTTTTAAGTGACTTTCATTTTTATGGTGTGAGTGAACCTGGAGTTATTAATCTTGCTTTGGAGAGCAAATTTTATAATTAATTAGATATTGTACACACAGTAGTAAGATTTTATGGTTTTCTTTCCCATAAAGTGTAACGATATAAGGCAAGCAAAAATGATTCAATTTTGAAAAGCAAAAAATCAGTTTGGTTCATCTTATCACATATATGCAGAATTGTATGTTTGTCCACCAACCCCTCACCCCCACCTGCCATGGACAATTTTTCAACGAGAATGCACATTTTTTTCTGACTCATCTTATAACATTTCTGGAAAATTAATCTAAGCAACTATAACATAACCAAAAAATATGCCCCTCCCCACCTTGAAAATCAGTCTTTCTCAGCCCTTTTAAGGGAGATTCCCCTTTGTGGAAGATTAAGGATACGATACATGATTTACCGACAAGGGACTCATTTCGGAATGCGATCATGAATTTTGAAGAAAAAAAAGTTTCCACAGGCTTCGTTGGGATTCAAACCAGCGATTCGGAACTTCCTTTGATTATGCGTCTAGCGCTTTACCGTTCGGCCACGGTGGCAGTTGAGTGGAGGAGTGTAATGATAAATGATAAATCTCATAATGCCATCTTTAGCCTTTTTACTAAAAAAGACGCGTTTTGTAAAGATAGATTAGCCGTTTTATGCATAAAGAGCACGAACGTTTGGGAAAGGTTTCAAACAAATAATAAAGACACTGATGTGATGATGAAATTGCGTGAAGTCGGGAAATATCTGTGTCGCAATGTTTTGTTTTGGTTTTAGGAATTTGACCTTAACATTTACGACTTCATGACATTATCATTCGAAATCAACAAAAGATATTTCAACAGTATATGGCCTCATTCTTTCTCTAGAATGTTTTGTACATGTATGTGAAATAGCTTCAACAATGGTTCGCTGCATAATGGTAAAAACAGCCTTGACCTAAAAAAGGGCGAGAGGTACCATATTTACTGATTCAGGCTAAATTTAAAATTGATATAAAACATTTGTTTTTTGATCGATTACAAAAATTGATTTTTGTCATATAAAGAAATTGTGTCTGGCGTGAATTACACTACAGTTTTTTATTCTTAGGGCTCTTTAACTTCTTCAAATATTTGTTTTAATGATAGAGTGAATCCCCTGGCCCTCTATAATTACGCACAAAAGATTGAGTCCCCTTAAGGCCATGTTTTCCATACAGGGTGTATGAATTTCAACCAGAATAGCCCTTTTTCCTGATCCCACATGTGTACAGTATACCTAACAGAATATTTCTTGAGCAATACCCACTTAAAATTAGCTCTTTGTATGGGCGTAGCCATAGGCGGAGAGCCATACTTTAATTTTGTTTTGCAATATTTGTTCGCACGTTTAAGGGGTTATCTAGCCACTGTGTAGATTGAAAGTTGCAGGGTATATAGTATGTAAGCGAATGAAGAAGTAGATAGATTTTCTATAATAATATGTGTTCAGGAAAGGAGATATTTAACAAAAACAAAAACACCCAAGTCCGTCAAATGCACGAATAAGAATACGTGTATAAGATAGGCCTATGCACCATTGTGCATGATTGTGGAATTGCCGCAGCTGATTAGAGTCGTTCATTTCGTGCGGTACCTGATTAGAATCGTTCATTTCGTGCAGTAAATAGCGGGCAATGGGTGTATTTTTTGTTTGCTTTTGTGTTGCTTTTTGGAAACGCTCATTTGTTTGCACAGACCTAGCCTCCTACACATCCAATTTATGTCGGGCGATCCAAACAAACATCGTGATAGCCACATACAGTCTGGCCCGAGGCACAGACTATCAAGTGTTTGTTTACCAGTGACCTTCAATAAAATCGATACTGTAGTACAAACATGCTATATACAGGGTGTCCCTGAAAGAACTGTATCGTCGGAAACTTAATTGTTTGGGTATTTTAACGACACAACTAAACAAAACTAAATACTTGGTGCGGTTGAGCAATAAATCGGCTATCACATACTTTTGACAATTTGACAAAAAGACGAAATATTAAGATTAGAAATTTAATAAGATGGCATAATAACTGCGCATCATAATTTTTACTTCATTTACTGTATAAAACATACATCTTTTGATTCATTATGACACCAGATTTTTTTTTCTTTTTTGAGAAACAAAAATCCTTCCAAACTTTACATAGAACCAAAAATTTACAAGATAAATTTTTTTATTTTGGCATAACAATTTAGGGAATTTTGTTTTTGTTTGTTAACGTTTGTTTTAATACGCAATCACTCGGGCACACCCTTTCCAACGAAAAATGAAAACTTTAATTTCAACATTTAATTTTGAGCATGGAGAAAGGAAATCATAGCTTCCCTCCCGTTCCTCCCCATTTCCCCTTCTGTTTTTTCTTCTCTTTTTTCATTTTGCTTTTCACCTTTCCATGTTTTTCTTCTCAGACAACCCTTGTTTACCAAAAGTAATACATTTTATTTAATTTATGACGACACAGCTTTCTGTCATCCCTGTCTAGCCCCGCTCCAAAGGTCTGACCTGGTTGGTTAAACCGGCGCAAATACTGCAAACTGCAAATAAAATGCAGCAAGGTAGAGGTTGTAATATCGTGCACATAGCTTCCTATACCTTGCTGTGTATAGTGAACAGAGCACGTGTATTTTGCTCACTGGCAATTGATACAAACCGAAGGTGTCAATAAATGGGACAGTATGAATGGATCATTTTCGAAGTTTATGTTGTGATGAAGTTTGGAAGTCAACATATGCGATGATGCCATAGGGTCTACAGGGGTTTTAACAACATGGTGTATCGCCTAAACTTGGTCAGTTGTATTTGTAGTTGATGTTCTTACAGAGCTGAATAGATTTCGGGGTCATCCAAGGTCACCCAGGGGCATCTGAGGTCAAATTACTAAAACTGTTATATGGGCACGAAACTTGGTGGGTATAGTCAACATTTAGAGTCAAGTTATTGGAAGGTCATTTCGGGGTCATCCGAGGTCACCCAGGGGTCATCTGAGGTCAAATTAAAAACTGTCATAACAGCATGAAATTTGGTGAGTACAGTCAACATTAAGAGTCAAATTTTTGGAAGGTCATTTTGGGGTAATCCAAGGTCACTCATGGGTCATCTGAAGTCAAATTACTAAAATCTGTCGTATGGGCATGAAACTTGGTGGGTACAGTCAACATTGCTAGAAAACTGTCTAAACATACAAAATCTTCCAACACACGGCTCGGGTTGTTTTGGTAATACCAAATAATACCAACACCTGTTGCGAACTCGACACCACGGGGGATTTTCCATATCCCAACCCGTGCTCTGGGCATCTTGTAAAACATAAACATTACACAGCTGTGCGGCCTATTACATTTCCATATTATTTCCTTCTTTAATCACCCCACACTCCCCATCCACCATCCAGGCTTCGCCCATACAGGGTTCTGAAAAGAAACTCACATTTAAACACAACCACTACCATACCATCACCCAACAACCTTACACACCAACCACGTATGCCGAAAACCGCGCAACCCGAGAACCGCTCTAGTTAATTTGAAGATGGACTTATCATGTACAATTTCATCTGTACCTGGATAACTAGGTTAGACTGTATTAACAGTATCCCTTACGCACGCACACTTGAAGGTTTCGCTTGCATTATAAATCAAGATAAATTAAGCTAATGCACTCTGTGCAATGGGCTCATCCACTTGAAATCCATACACCCCCAATGGAAGACATGACTTTTATACTTCCACACAGGGAGTGTGAATTTCAAATGGGGTTACCTGAATGGGTATCTCCATTTGAAATCTGCACCCTCCTGTATGAGAGACTAATGTAATTTCTTACAAAAGGGTGTGTATGTATTTCAACCGGAATAGTCCAATATACTCTCCCAAGTACAAAAGCAGTATCTGCTTCTGCTAATTTACGGCTTTACACGACTTCCGAACCATAAGACGTTGCACATATACTGTCTATACCTGCATGTGCTAAACAGTGTATGGTGGCGAGAAGAAATTCTACAATTATCGTAAATTTAGTGGTGTAACTGAATGCAATTGCAGAATTTCCGACCTTATATTTTGGGAGAGGAAGAGAATTCTCACCTAAGGCAAGCCCAAGGCTCGAACCCTCCCCGATCGTATTCTCCCAGCCGACAGCGCAACACCTTCTCGGCCATCTCACCCAGGAAGACACAACCTTAATCGCCCACACAGGGAGAGTAGATTTCAAATGGAGTCACCCATTCAGGTAACCCCATTTGAAATTCACACTCCCTGTGTGGAAGATTAAGGTCATGTCTTCCATAGAGGTGTATGGATTTCAACTGGAATAGCCCTTCAAATACCAACCGTCCAAATAAAAAGGCAGTAACCGTTTTGTATTGTTTGTTTGACAGACTACATTTCTAGTTGGGGGAGTGATCCACAATCCTAAGTATACCATACTATACCTGATAAATAGCATTATTTCAACACCATGCACTTGGTGGGATAACTGGATGCCGCGCCGGCTCTTTTGAAATTAACAAGATTCCGAAAGATTTTAAAATGTTACATGGATGAATACATGTATCGATTTTGATATTACAAAGTGTGCGTCATGAAAGGGTATTTTAAAAGATTTAGATCTTGGAGCTCAGCAATGAGAACATATTTATGAGAATCTGCCAATAAGGTCATCCTGATACAATATAAAGGCAGCACGTTCATTTCTAGTAGGGAATCACCATCATAAAAAAGAAGAAAAAACACTTTGCCTTGCAAAACCATAGTTTGTTCAACAGAACCTTTCAAACAATTCTTTGTCAGAAACATACCAACTTTAAGAACCATAAAGTCTGTTCATAAGGGAATGAGTTCATGTTTGTAACATTCCAATGACCAAACTTTACAAAACAACTGTTTGGATTCAAAAAGAACTATAAAAAGGTTATAATTTGATGTGCCCACATTCTATTTGAGTTAAGAGAAGGTATCAGTTTTCAGACACCATGTGAGTTGATACCTTTTTCATCCCACTCGCTTTATCAAATAAATAATCTATATCTTTGTATAGAATTCTTTCAAATGGTCAAAGATGACTTTTGTCAAACTAAAAAATTCACCATGTTATAAGCTTCAAGAGTGAAAGTCTTCAATATGTTTTGTGTAGATCATTTCACTTTTCTAACATCCCAACATCCTCTCAGTTTTATACATCTGTTAGAAAAAAGTGACAAACCATTTTTTTACATTGTATAATATAACTGTAGCTCTTTGATGTCATGATGCCATATATGAAGCTATTTTAATGATGCCATCAAAACTACAGCCAGCTAGCAAGAATCATGTGGGTGTACCTATATAGAGAGGATCTTCTTGTCTATACACCGAGTAAAAAGTAATAGAATATACCTAAGAAATTCAATCTACACCAGGCTAGTCTGTACATAACTAATATGAATCCAGATTGCCTCAGATCAGTGTGGATTGATACCATCTAAAAATGTAATAGAGCACAAACCTGGTGTATAACCTCACTGAATTAATGATACCTGCAACAGATTTCAAATGTTAATGTTATCTACAGTAGATATCAACCCATGGGTGGGTGGAGGTTTTGAGTTTTGGTTGTGTTCCAATGTTTGTACAGAAAAGTACAAGACTTAAGCAGTAATATATAATATGGGTAGACAAGAAGATATGGTATTCAATTCAAGATATGTAACCAAAAGTATTTTTAAATACTTTTGAAGTATTTTTAAATACTTAAAAGTTGTACTCTGTATCTTGAGAAAATACCAGTAGGCTAATGAATAATGAAACTGTACCGTAATCAATATCCCAGAAATATGAAAATTAATATTTCTTTCTGCAAAAGTCCCCTAAAGGATGGCTATGCTGTAAAAAAAAACACACCCAATTTTCAATATTTGCGAGAGTAAAAAGGGTCACTTTTGGACCCTCTTGTGTATGCATTGACACCATCACAAAATGAAGACCTCTCTAGGCATATAATAATATATGCACATTGCACAGGACATCAAGAAAAAAATGTGTGTTACAATTTACAAATCCATCGCATATTTACATCCAAATAGTTCTGCATTTGATCCAGATTTTGCAAGATAGAACTGAATTAAAAGTGTTATGTAGACTGCCCATCGGTATGTTGGAAACCTAAGCTAAACAGTGTCATTGTCCCTGTAATATTCTTGCTATCATCTGACTGATGGACGACAACCTGAAATATGCTCATCTTTCCATACACAGTTCTATAACCCCATACGTTTGCACATCAATAGAATGACCTACGAATAGATTGGGTACAAAAACTCATACACCACTACTTGAGGTCAATGTTTGAGCTATTAATGTTGAATGCAGGTTATTGAACTGTGCCATCGAGATGAAGCTATTTTGGCTCATTGTGACTGAGTGAGCTTGCATCCTAGTATCCAATACAAAAACATATCTTCATGTAATAAGATAGCACTGATTTGGAACGATCATGCTCTATATGCCACTGCGAACTCCCAACTACAAGTTAACTGCAAAACATTTTTTACCAATAGGCTCTAAATGCATAACTGTTTGTTATCGCATATACTGTATAAGTGGTAATTTTCGCGAGGTTTTTATTTCCGCGGATTTCGCGAATGGAGTGCCATCCGCGAAATTAACACCTCGCGAATATATGTATAAATGTATTGCAAGTATAGGGCAAGACTAGGCAATCGCGAAAATAACAATCCCAAAAATGTCTCTCTCACTCCAATTCGCGAAAATAACTGTACGCGAAAATAACCACTTATACAGTATAAGAAACCAGAAACCTGCTCCATACATTTCAAACTGCATAAAATGAACACTGTGAAAATATCAATTTCACAGTACTTAAAGCCATATTATAACATTTGCTGAGGAGGACGCCCTCACTGATTTTTTAAAATTAATTTTTTTACACGATTATATTGTACTTTATTAACCAATATACCCTGAAAAAATCAAGACTCTCGGTGCTGTAGTTTTGTCAAAATCCGAGATTTTGAATAAAACGCCTGAATCAGCGTTTTATTATTACAATGGAATTATTAGTCGAACGTATACACGATGTTCATAACACACAGTACGTACACGGCGTGCGCGACGGTGATCTACACAACAAAGGGCTGTACCATAACATGACCGAAGGAGTGGTACGTATTGGAGACATATGCGCAGGTAGTAAATTCCAATTTTCTTTGCTCTGCCGTAGTTGTTCGCTCAAAAATAAAAGGGGATATATCTGACAGTAAAAACTAACATTTTATGGCAAAGAAATGCTAATCTATTTTGTATGAAAATGTTATAATATGGCTTTAATACCAATAATTCAAAATTGTGAAAAACCATCTAAATTTAGTGTTATGTTTATTGTCTTACATATACAGTGTATTAGCAGCTGGTACACTACTCATCATCAACAAAAAGCATTGATGCTTTACAAACAAAAAAGAAAGAAAAATAAGCTAACAGAACTAGTCCAAGTTAATACATGTGGTGCTGTTTATTGTTGCGTAAATGAGATTCTGCTATTCAAAAGTAATCCATAAATAATAATTCAAAATGTGTGAAAAAGTCATCTTAGAACTGCATGCAGTATTGCATTTTAATGTAGGTCCTAGTACCTAAGCTGGTACACTACTCTTCAATAAAAATCATTGACGCTTAACAAAAAAAGCAAGATAACTTTTTTGTTGGTAACTTTCAAACAAAAACCATCTTTTAAATTAGTTATTGTCTCTACTCCAACTCCCAATTTATTAAAAAAATTTGTCCCTTCACCATATTCGCTCACACCTGGTGATCCTTGTATGTTACAGTCATGAAAGTAGGTCCTATTCAAAATCAGTAGCAAATGTAGTAAGCGATCTTCCCAAGTTTTCAGCTAAAACAAACTTTCAATTATCAAAAGTTGCCCTAATTCAACCCTTATGAAGCAGCTCACAGCTGGTGAAACTATCCAGCCACGCAAGTAATTGAAAATCAGTGAAGAAGCAAGCACCTGCAGAACGAATGCAATGGCCTGAAAACAACTGCTGCTGGGCTTACATCCAAATGGAGAAAATGGCCTGATTGTATATACAGGTCGCTCACAAGACCCAGTTTCATTCTGTAAAACTTAAAGTCTTCATTACATTATGTTCCCTGCAATGTTGTCTCTTTGAATTTCTCTTCCATTGTTGCAATTCAGCTGCATTACAGGTGGCAAATGAGATCCAGTTTTGCAGTTTCTTGTCTCAGACACCCACGCGCATTACTAAAATTAATTTTTTATTACTTCCGTGGTCCGGTACGCACTGGTGAATTGCGATCGCAGAGAAGTGACAATGTCGCTTATTACGTGCAGCGCTGACGACCAATGGGTCAACCGGCTTGTTGTCAAGTGCGTTGATCCGCAAATCAGCGTGATTGTTTATTTCTTCTGTGCGTACGCTCGTCTACGCTTGGCGCACAGCTTGGACCATGGAAGTAATAAAAAATTAACTTTATGTGAATTCCAATTTAGCGCTATTTAGCACATAGCGCTACATGTTGGCCGTAATTTTGTTGTTGTTGTTGATATTTTCAGTATAGTATCGCGATCCAAAGAAAGTGTCGTAAATCGCATAGTTCACTTTCTTTAAAAAAAAAGGGAAAGAAAAAAAGAAAGCATATCACTTAGCTTTTTAACCAAATGTGTCTGAGACAGTATTTCTTTGGGGGGGCCTTATCATTCATTTACTTTCTTTTTCATGTTTTGGCATTTTATTTCTTTTTCTGGAAACTTAAAGACAGCTTTGAATGCACCTGTTCCATAGGATTATGGGATATTTAAAAATGCTCACATTTTTCATTTGGCAAACTTTTAATTAACCTTTTTTGCTATCTACTGTAGATGAACCTTGACTTAATGGGCTATTCCAGCTGAAATCCATACACCCCCTATGGAAGACAATCAGGGGTGTAGATTTCAAATAGAGTAACCCATTTAGGTAATTCAATTTCAAATTCACACTCCCTGTGCAGGAAATTAAGGCCATGTCTTCCACAGGGGGTGTATGAGTTTCAACTGGATTTGCCCAATTGGTTAACCTAATACCTCCTACACACGAAGAGCTTTGCTCTCTAACGATGCTTAAAAAGCTTATTATCTGCAGCTAGTATTAAAACGGGCTGATTTGCGATACTGCAGTAGCCTATTAAGCGAGGATTCAAAGAATTAATCATCTCTTTTGGTTTGCCCGGGCCGGTGCATAGCGATAGATGGAATCACGCTCTAGGGCAAGGGACTCATCTGGGATCCGGATCATGTTGACTTACTACTCCTTTCCTCTTGTCTCAATTTTCCACAAATCTATTCTCTAAATTGTAAATAAATATTCAAACACACAATGTAGGTGAGCCACTGGAGAAATCATGCCAGGAATTAATAGATTTCTATCGCCGTTTGCGTGGGGCTGTATAGATAGGTTACGGAAATACAGATGGTACACAATGGCCTCATCCCAATGGCATAGTTCAATAACCTCAATTAAACAATCATAGTGAAAAATTTGACTTCAAGTTGCAGAGTATGAGTTTTTGTACCCAAATTTTCAAAGGTTGTTCAATGAATGTACAGATGTATTGGGGTTAAAGAATTGTGCCCTGATAGATGAGCATAATTATAGTGAATGGTTCCATCCGCATTTAGCAAATCGTATAACTAAAGTAATACTTATAGTATTACTTTTGTATTACTAATCAAAAATAGTAGGTGTGTTTGTAGTCACTGAACAATTTTGTCTTTTCTGTACTTTTCAAAAGGTCATATTTAACATCACATTCGCATATTACACAATATTTGCACCCCAATCAAATTCTCTATAGGGTGGTGCAACACATGCACATGGTGCATACACATGCATCATGCGAAGGTTAGGGATATCCAACAATGAACGCTGCATATGATATAGCAACGGATTATGTGTTACAATTAATGGCTTACGCATGCCAGCAAAGCTCAAAAGAAAGCATTTATTTAAAAAACACAATTCTGGAACCTTCTTTCAAAATTTTAAAGGACGTGTACATGCTGAAAACCACTAATAATATTTACTCTACCACAATAACAACCATCAACATTTTACTTAAACCATGAACATTAAGATTAAAATCTTTTCCACAGGCTTTCAAAAAATAATAATAATAAAAGGTCTATATGGGTCAAAACAAAAGGCACTGTTAACTTGACAAATTCTATTCCTGCCTCTGGGTGGGTTGAACCATTTCCCACCAAAACACAATTTTAATCTATCCTTTCATACTCACAATGAACAGTTTACAGGCTATTGTGTTACACTCTAATGAAGAAATTTGCTACCATGCTTATAATATGCGAGTATTGAAAAAAGAATAACAGTGCAATAAAACCGTTCTCAAGATGAGGCCAACTCCATCACATACATGTTTAGTATTGGGAGAATACAAGAACATTTATTTGTATAACATTCTCTCATATCTTATATTATCTTGTGCTCAATCTGAAATACAACTAATATTTATTGACAATAATTTTAATTATTGTCAATAAATATTAGTTGTATTAGTTGTATTAAAATACCTGCCTTTATGATTCTCAATTATTTAAAAGTATTACATATCTCCAAATACATTGCCAAGTTGGTAGTTACTATGCAAATTGGTTCAACAATAACAATATAAGCCTTACATTCTCTAACTCATTCTTCCTTAACCCTAACCCAACATTCATTGATGAGCCCCAATTCCAAACTTGAAAATAATACCAACCTCTCTCTTGAACATGTTAAAACTACTTCGCATCATAGACTTTAAAAACAGGTCCCAAGTACTGTTTTGACAATGAGCAATGTAAATTTTATATTTCGTGGGGATTTAATTTCATGAATTTCAGGTCCTCATGAAATTTGCGAAATTAAATACCTCGCAAAATTTAAGTGTTTAACAGTAAGATACTAACCTGTCTCCTGAACATGTTAAAACTACATCCCATCATAGACTGTAAAAACAGGTCCCATAATAAAGTACTGTTTTTACAATATGTAAGTTGTGTGGCATACTAATGACATGCTCATCACTTTAAGGGGGTACTACACCCCCTGCCCAATTTTTTGCCTATTTTTGCATTTTTCTCAAAAATTATAGCACATTGGTGACAAGTAAGATATGCATATTATAGGGGCAAGGACTACAACTACTATGCTGAAAATTCAGCAACTCAAAGCGAGTAGTTATTGATTTATTGATCAAATATTGGTTTTCCCTCATTTTTGACTGTAACTCCACAACTGTTGTCTGTACTGAAATAAAATGTCCAGTGCAGTAGTTGCAGTCCTTGCCCCTATAATATACATATCTTACTTGTCCCCAATGCACTATAATTTTTGAGAAAAATGCAAAAATAGGCAACAAATTGGGCAGGGGTGTAGTACCAATCAAGGGGATTAAGTATAGATTTAAGTTCTATCAACACATGTATCAAAGTTGATCTTCTGTCCAATTTAAACCTATAAATATTTAGATTTGATGAAATAACTTTTTAAAGCCAAAATGGAATAGATTTCTTATTTCAAAATACCAAAACCAGGATAAGTTGCACTTATACCACTTTACCTACTGTTTGTGTGTTTTATAGTTTAAAATTTTGGGCAGGCCCGTAACCATGATTTATTTCGGGAGGGGGCTCATTGAAAAAGTGGAACTTTTTTCAAAATTTGGACCTTTTTGGACTAGTGGACTTTTTCCCCAAAATTTGGCCTTTTTTTGACCAAAAATTTTTTCACTCGCTGCGCTCGCAAATGGGACTTTTTTTGGGTAAAAAAAGGGGACTTTTTGGGCATTTTGGGATTGGAGGGCAACCGCCCAGCCCCCTGGTTAACACTCCCAATATTCATTTTAAGCCACAAATTTATATAGTACAATTACATAATTCTCATCATTGCACTTTTCAAACATTCTAAACACAAATTTAATCAAAACAACATACAAACCTTAAGGGATCTAAAATGAGCGTTTATTGCGTTTCGACAGTATTTTTGTGGGACATGAGAGCACCTCAGACCTATCGAATTGCATTCTGAATCTGAAGCATGTCTTTCTGATATCAAATAATTTTCATTTTTGAAAATCACAATATAATACAAATTTTATGACAAATTATAAAAATATGATATTTTTCAAATTTTTGATATATAACAGTCCTCGAAGTAAATTATATAAATCTAATGTTATATTCTTAAAGTGTATGTAGCAGGGAGGAAAAGTCGACGGTCAATTGAAAATTTTGACCTTTCATATTGAAGATATGGATTTTTTTCCCAAAAAGACCTAATTTTTTTGGTGTTTTGGGAAAAAAATCCATATCTTCAATATAAAGGTCAAAATTTTCAATGGATCGTCGGCTTTTCCAACCAGCTACATACACTTTAAGTATAAATCATCAGATTTCTAAAGTTTACTTCAAGTACTGTTAAATATCAAAATATCAATTTTAATGATTTGCCATAAAATGTGTATTAAATTGCAAATTTCAAAAATCAAAATTATTTGATATCAGAATGACATTCTTCGTATTCAGAATGCAATTCGATATGTCTGATGTGCTCTGAAGTCCCAAAATAAATACTGTCCAAACGTTCATACCCCAGCCCTTAAAGCAGGTATAATCCAGTTTAGCTTTCAACTGACACCCAGGACACCATCATTGAGAGCATTTGATTTGCCATCATTTTTAAACATTGATGCTGCAAACTAACGAAGCAGAGACATTTAAATCATCACATTATCACTCAAGTCACTTTAATCATTAACATTGCAGGGTGAACTCTTGAGAAAACGACAATGACTTCAAAGTAGCTGCAATCAGTTTATCGAAGAAGATTAAATTATTAGTCAACTAGTATTCAATTATCACTTTTTCACACACAACCTTTAAAACTACAATTTAAACAAATCAAAACTGCTCAATTTAACAATGTTTTAAGCCTCTATTAAAGACTCGAGTCCCGGGAATAGGGCATTTAGTTAAAATTCAAGTATCTGATTTGCCTTTTCCATCCCATGTGATAAGTACCCTTACACTATCCTAGAGTCGACAAGAACAAGTCAGTACCAAGATAATACAAGTACTGTTCATCACTATAACCAACATTTGATATGCACTGCTACCAAACATCTTTTAACAAGTCAAGATGAATTCATACATATATAATGAAACTGAAATGAAGAAATAAGTGTGAACATGTCTGCGAACAAGAATGATATACAATACTAGTGTTACAGTCTCCAATTTAGTTGGCTAAATTGGATTCCTTTGTTTTTACACTTTTCAGTTGAAAAAGGAGATAACAACATAGAAAATTCTTTGTAAATCTCAAAAAATAAGCATTTCTATTCCCAAGGCAAATACTGTAAAAGTAGACATTTTCATTTGTATAATTTTTTGCGATTTGCAAATTTTGAACTTTTTTACTTGTTTTGAAATTTGCAACTTGTATAAAGCTTCCATACAATGAAATATTTACAAAAGGAATATATTCGCACGTTGCCCGCCTGCGTAAATTGCTCAAATGTTTGATGTTCCACAAGCTGAAATGCATTTTTTCTTTTAAAAGCATGTACAATAATTACATGCAGTTGCAATTTAAACACATTTTATGTTTGTTATTTGTTTGTTTGACCAATACAACACAAGTATAGCCTATTTCAACCAACAGTCACTGAAGACAGATCTGGCTATAATGGAGTTCCGATATGGTTCTGTTCGATCACACCAGGAAGTGATTGCATATAATGCTGCTTAACTTGTTTACCGCAAAAACATGAATAGCCCAAGAAATCCATCTCCGCTATAACCCACCTCTCACACCAATCCCAGGTGGCCGCAACAAAGTGGCGATAAAATTTACCATATCTCAAATCATGACATCCCTTGAAATGATTTAAATCAAACAAAAAACAAAAAGAAAACAACCCAACACCATGGAGGGGTCTATGGACCATCTACAATAGTTTGACCTAATGCAGGACACTTTACAAATGAGTCTTCTTCAGACATGATACTTCCTGATTAAAAACTCAATGAATATACCGAAAGTTGCATATTTTTGAGTCAAAATCCTTGATTATTAAAACAAAGTCCATTGTCCTATGGACGCAATAAGTAGACCAAACACAACTATTGCCGGAGCTGGATCTTTACCATCCGAATCTTTTATTTCCTTTCATTTACACAGTTGATCAAGTGTCAACTGTGTTCTTCATACTTAATTTAATATCACATATCACCTCAGACAGCTATATCATCTGAGAGTATACACACTTGACAGGAAATCAACTGTCTATATTATCTTCATACTTTTAATATCACTTCAGACAGCTATATCATCTGATATTTTAAATAGATATAAATTCAAATTCATTAGTGCCTCAGACAGCTATATCATCTGGCTTATTCTTTAAAAGCAATATATATCAATCATTGAAATCATATATGTATCAGACAGCAATATCATCTGATACCCTTTTTACATAATCAGACAGCTATATCATCTGATATTTTAAATAGATATAAATTCAAATTCATTAGCGCCTCAGACAGCTATATCATCTGGCTTATTCTTTAAAAGCAATATATATCAATCATTGAAATCATATATGTATCAGACAGCAATATCATCTGATACCCTTTTTACGCAATCAGACAGCTATATCATCTGATGCCATTTACGGTCCTGAAGTGAGACGACCCACTTCAAATCCCAAACAGCATATTTGGCTTGGACCTAATCATTACTCATTTCCGGAATTAGGACAACCCCATTCAATTTCCAAACAGCCTAATTTGGAATTGACATTAAATATTAAGTATGTGAAAACATTCCCAATGACTTGCTCAAATGCAGCAATGTATCTCCATTTTGATTCATATATTGGACAAAATGGTAAAAAGCAAAAGAAACAATGCCATTTAATATCATTTTTTTTTTTTAAGGGAGTGGTGGGTGGGTTTTAAAATTTTCCTGACCTCTTCGGATGGTATCGAAACAGCTTATGAATTTTCCGGCAATAATTTCTGAGAAAACAGCCACGCCCCCCGAACCGCCGCCTATGATTGGCTACTGGCACGCGACTCGACACAGGGCATGGATGCACAACAGGTGTTGGACTGATGTCACAACACGCATGGCACCACCTTTTATTGATCTACAGGACAATGAAACCCTTTTCAACAAAACCCAGGGCTTATTACGCCAATGACAATTTTGGTTTTGATTGAAGTTTGCTCAATCAAAACCCGATTATTTTGATAAAATCTGACACATACACGTCACAACTGCACTCACTTCACACTCTGCGCTGGACAAATTTATAAAACAGACTGAAGAGGAAGGTTGCCAAACCTGCGATTTGGTAGCCCAATTGGGCGAATTTGGAAGAATTTCCCTGCAACATTTGACAATTCTGTGTCTCGTAGAAACCAATGGTTAATTAATAATCAAATTAGGTAACTTTTTAACATTGGCTTCCGTGACTTCCGGTAGTTTCCTATCCCATAGAATTCAATGATTAAGAGAAAAATTGGGTGACTTTTTGATTAATTGACCCGCAATTTGGGCTGAAATTTTTAGGCAACCCTGCCGAAGTGGAAGCCAAGTGAAGTATTTGTTCAGACTATGTTACAACCCTGTGTTTGTCTTATGGGTCTGCTGCTTGCTCGTATGTTTGTCTGACGGGCAGATTGCAGCCAAGCATCCCGGAATTTTTACACCTGTGAAATGTCAAAGGAACTCAAGCAAAGGTGTTCAAGTATGCTTATCGCTCAACGGCCATGAAGAGTAAAAGAGAAGCGAGCAGAAACAAAATAAAGAAGCTGTAATGCAAGCTTTTATAAGATGCTCTGAAGTGTTTTGAAAATGCTTTTGTTTGATTTAAATCATTTCAAGCGATGTCATGATTTGAGATATGGTAAATTTTATCGCCACTTTGTTGCAGCCACCTGGGATTGGTGTGAGAGGTGGGTTTAGCCGAGATGGATTTCTTGGGCTATTCATGTTTTTGTGGTAAACAAGTTAAGCAGCATTATATGCAATCACTTCCCTGGTGTGATCGAACAGAACCATATCGGAACTCCATGATTATAGCCGGATCTGTCTTCAGTGACTGTTGGTTGAAATATGCTATACTTGACATGTATGCTTAATAAATTGCCCAAAATATGTGTAACTTAGGCTATTTCTCTACTGTATCTCTTCATCTGCTTAAAAACTTCAGGATGTCATAAATTGTTGAAAGGAAAAAAACTGTTTCTAGAATTTCCAAAATTACAGTTTGTTTGACTTATATTTGCCAAAAATTAATTGCTTTTGTTACTGCGTGGAGAGCGAGAGTCAATGAAGTTCCAACTTACGTTTTCATTAATTCACATAAGCGTGTACCAATCACACATATGCAAGGGGTAACTAGCATAAATGCTGCTCACCATTCTATATCAATACACAATGTTTCATTTTTTTGCCAATTATAGGCTAAACAAACTATACTGGTTCTGTGTTCTTTTGTGCTATCAAAACTTTTTTCCAGATTTTCCAGATTAGGGTTGATCAGATGAGGACAATCAAACATTTTTTTTAACTTAACTCTGTTAATCCTCTCCTCTTTGGTACTCAGGAAGCTGATATGAAATGACATATCGTGTCCAAAAACAAGTCTGTTCAAACAGCTGCTTAAAACCTGCTCAATTCCAAGCGGATGTTTTTTCGGCCTTATTGTCCATCCTAGCTGTCTGGTCAATGTCAGTCATATACTCATCTTTCAGTCTTGTTCATTGCTGAGAAGATGTTAACAACATAATATCGGCAGTTTTGGAGGTTGAAAATCACCACATACCGTATTTAGTCAAATAGTCGCCCCCTCAAATAAATGCCCCCACCACTTTTTTTTCAACCAAGATGTTTAAAAAATGCTGATATTTCCATGCTATCTTGTGTAGTAAGCTTACCAAGTTGGCCACATGGTCGATAATAGCGTCACTTTTTGGTGAAAATCTCGATTGGAAACCCGGAAGTGAACCAGAAGTCAGTGTTTCTAGTTCATAGTTCGTCATTTTAGTGTGAGTTTTAAGTTTACCTAATGATTTTAATGGGAATTATCGTTCTAAAATTGACCTTGAATAAATGCCCCCCCTGGGAAAATGTAACGCCCGAGGCGTTTATTTGATTTAAATACGGTATAATGTCCCTTTTTAGGTGCATTTGGACACGAAAATGTATACAAATTGTAATATTATGCACCCTATATGGACTCTCCACTGGAAACTTACATGATGGCTTTTTCAACCAACAATTTAGGATTTTGTTTTTCAGTGAAATGACATTGTATAGATGAGTTGACCTCAAAGTTTATCGACAATGACAAGAAGGGACTGGTATATTGATATACCAAAGTTTATAAACAAAGACAAGAAGGGACTGGTATCAATATGCTTGAGCTGACTGCATGCAACCACTACACTGTTCATGTTCAATAGCCTTTAATATTGTGATGAGAGCTTTAAAGCATAGGCCCTGAACAAAATATGATGCGCCCGCATACTGCTAGGAAAGGAACAATGAGAATTGTGATGATGCACGCGTATACCTACTGCCAGGCAATGAATGATGTCAGAAGTCAACTCATCTATAAGCTTGAAACTTTATGGGTGGGAGTCTCACAAGAATCCATAACATGCTCATCTATCGGGGACACAGTTATTTAACCCCAATACATTTGCACATTTATTGAATGACCTTCGAAAATTTGGCACAAAAACTCATACTCTTCAACTTGAAGTCAAATTTTGCACTGTGATTGTTTAATTGAGGTTATTGGACTATGCCATAGGGATGAGGTCATAGTGGTCCATAGTGTCTAGGTGGTAATAGTATCTCATTCTACAATTTGAAAAATTGCTGAGTAGGCGCTTATTAGGGCATGTGCTTTAAAAGGAACAAATAAATGCAATTGATTTTGCATAGCAAACTGCTCATTTTGCTTGATATACACCTTGGTCTGGGGCGGACAGTTTAAAAATGAATTTAGAAGAGCAGCAACGACATCACTTGCATTACATTCCAGATGTTAAATCTACATCATATGCAAAATTTGAGGAAATTCGCATTCAGAGTATGTAGTATGAACATGTAGAAATATAATCAAGTAGTTGCCCTACCTGCTCTTCTCCGAAAAAATAAAAAGTCCTATACCTCAATGATAATGAAACCTAGGTGTATACAACACAATATCGGCGGTTTTGGAGGTTGAAAATTGCTACAAATAATTGCTGAGTAGGTGCTTATTAGGGCATGTGTGTTAAATGGAACAAAAAAATTTATCGATTTTGAATAGCAAACTGCTCATTTTTTATCACAGCTCATTGGCAAAAGGTCACTGTCCACTAAACTATACTTCACTACAAGCAGTGCCATTTCAAGTTCAAGTCCAAGTCAAAGCAAATCCGCCTTCTGGCCAAAGACCGTCTTCGGGCCACTTTCTCCTCTATTTATTTGGAATCAAATTCTCTCACAAAGCAATTAGTAGAAATATAATCCAATACATACTTGAATTAGCGGTGTCATTACCCGGCCTCATTTGTATTTAATTGAATTCAATTCAATTAAGCTGAACCCACATGGTAAGTTCAAGTAATCATTGATGGCTATTTCAAAAACTATTTTCAGAGACTTTGAGATGTTTCTTGTTGTAAATTTTAAAACAAAACTTGAAATTAAATTATAATTTAAATAGTACCGTAACTGTAAGGATTCACATGAGTGTAAAAAGGCTATACTCTCAACTTAACAGGGCTTGTGGTTCTTGATCAACCCTGTGCATGAAAAACGTGACCAAAAACACTGAGCGTAATATACCGAATGCCAAAAGACACATCCAGTATACTCCACACATGTCTATAACATCTACCTTTTGTGATTGGCTACTTGAGCTCTACATTGGCAACAAATTGTGATAAAACTTTCTTGGCCTACACTGTACACTGCAAAGTGAAACAATAACAATGAGCAGCTTAAAAAAAAAAGCCAGCATATAAATGATTCAAATATCATTTTTTGATCAAATGCTATTTCTAGCCAGAGATTTCTAGCGTTCTTCCAGTGGATATTAAGTCCACTTTTTCGAAACCTTAAGATTCACATCAACATGATTCTAAGCCTACACGCTTAAGATAACTTCTATAGTTCCTTTATCATATTTATAGCCAGTATATGATTCAAATACCAATTTTATGATCAAAATGCTATTCCTAACATCCTCCAAGCATATACCACCTAAATGATGGTCTATGCTCCAAGTGCATATCATAGTCAAAACCTAAGATTCACACCACCATGATTCCAAGCCTAACTCCCAAGATAAGTTCTATAATTTCCTCTATCATGTCTACATGTATAGCAATGTGTGGGAACCTAAAGCCTCTATCAATGAATACCACAAAGCTGGGCTGCGAACTTTACTTGCTGTGACATTATCCGGAGGCAAAAAAGGATCAATTACCGCCTAAAAATAACAAAATGAAAACAGGAAGTATATTACAGAAACATTCATGTAATAGTGATAATCATTATGGTACCATTTGTTGATCAACTGTGACCATGGTGACAGATCATTATGATCATCTATGTGCTGTTAACCAATAGTGCTATTACCTCATTACCCTGCACCTGAGATTTTGTTGATATCCTGTAAGCATCTGACCTTACATGACCCTTACAAAGTCTGGGTCTGGGTTTATTTTCAACATTAGCAGGTTTTACAGAAACATACCTAAAGTGCACCAGCCATCCAAAATGATTTTCCACTAGTATAATTATCTTAAATATTATGCCAGATGGGCCTTGAACTTGAATCCAATGACAACACATTATGGACAAGACTTAGTGGCCTTGAACTTGACTACATGACAGGCATGATATAGACAAGGCTGTATCCTTGATCTTGACTTCGCTGGCAACACATATGGACAAGATAGCCCTACAGTGTAACACCACTTTTGCGATCATTTCCTACAAAGTTCACTATATAATGGCTTTTTTGATAAGACTTCACATGACTGAGGAAATTTATCAATATCACACAATCTTTTTGTCAATATGAGTCGAATATGGCGAAATGTAAAATCACAAGTTTTGGTCGTTTCTGCCCCGCTATTTTGAGCTAAGGTTAAGAAACTGAAAATTCCTCCCATCACCCTCAGTCAAAACACCCATACATGTGTTAATCAGATAAATACATCATTGCACATCAGCATCATTGCATCCTCCCCTCTTTACTCAAGGAACTGTCAAAGCAAAATTGCCCAAAAATTGTGATATATGCATAATTCCTTTTGATCTGTTTTAGGCCACAATTATCCATATTTTACCCATTCTAACAAAAGCAAAATTATTACGCACATTTGTCATATAGTAAAGTCATGTTGGTAGCGCGGGACATTTTTGAGTAGGACAACATTGCTATTTTGCCTGGTATGCCACTCTGCCACTGTTTATTCCCAATCCCAATCCTAGAACCCACAAATCCGTAATTCTGCAACCCGCCATATTCACCTAAACAAGCAATGCAAAGAAATTCATTTGTAGAAGTTTGAAGTTTTCTTCTTTACTTCCTTACTTGTTCTTCAGCACTCCATACCAATCACATTCATGTACACTTCATTTCAACTTTCAATTCCCTGAAAAGTAAATCTTGAGGTTTTTCTCCTAGATTTATTTTTGGCATTGTTGCCACTATTTTTATTCCCCGATGCACAGGTACTTAGGTAGCTGCTGAGATTGAAAAGCAACCCAATTTCTACATTATACCATCTTTCGTTGGGGCACAAAGCATCCTTGATGTAGGTCTTAATAAAATTCCTTTAAAAGGGAAAGCCAGCCTCAATGTAGAAGAGGTCTTGTAATTAGTTTTGGTCAATGTGAAAGGCATTTTAGGATCACGCTTACATCTACATGACAGTCCACCAAACCATCAACGATGAGAACATGCACACTGAAACAGCAGAAAACATTAATTCCTAATCTCATGTCAACTCTTTTAATTCATTACATGTACTCCAAATTGTTCTGGTCTGTTTGTTTTGTTGTTGTTGTTGTTGTTGTTGTCGTTGGTTTTTTTGTCTTTTCAGCTTTTTACCCACGATATCTCAATTTCCAATTTTGTAATACCAGAACTTACGAACTCAATATCTTCGCTTAGGAATGTCCGATTTCACTGCTTTCGATATATACACTGCGGTTTGAGTTAACTTACATGTACATTTTATTTTAAAATAACTTAATTAATTCGCAATGTATAGTTTAAGCCTACTATATTATAATAGATAGTGGCCAGCACATTTATAAAGGACTGGTTACTCACTACAATCTTCACTCTTAAACTGTGTTTTTCTGAATGTGCTGATCATGTTGATTGCTAGTCGGAAACTCCTGCATGAAGCTATGGACATGGCATCTTACATACTCCATTCTATAACAGTCTGCCTAGTGCCTTGTGTGTTTTCTCTTCAATCATTTTGTTGAATGTAATTTTATGAATCAAATAGTTATGTGTCATTTTATTTATAATAAAGAAGTTATTAAATTAATAAAGTAAGACAATTTATTTATCTATAAGTGCATGTCAAATGGGGTACATTGTTCAATACTATATGCATAAATTATGCCCATATTATAGCTAGGCCCTAAAAACTTTATTTTGCATCGCATTTTTCCCGTTGAAAAGACAAAACTGATGTTTATGATAGCAACCATTTCATCAATAACATTTTGAGTAATTTTTATCCATAAAACAACACAGGATATGATAGATAACTACTTTCACATCAATATGGTCCATATGATCACAGATTGTTGAGAATCTGTGATATGATCCGGGATATGATGAAGATTTTGATTCTATAGATCTGTTATCAACATGATATCACGCTGTTCAGTGGTCAAGGAGTAAGGACCCCGGTCAAGGACACTGATATGACATCATAGGTGATGTCAGATTTTCTTCTGCTGACCATATGATGCTATATAAACTCCTCAACAAAAGTTTGGAAAGTTTTTTCAAGCATCTGTATATCCAATTATTTGTGACACATTCATATCGTGTTGCATATCACTGGATAGGTACAATACTCCCCTTTACAATGACACCCCATTTGAAACAATAACATTTTTCACGGCTGAGTACATGCCTTGTGAATGTAGTGGGGTCTCAAAATGAATTTGCCAAATTGACCAATATTCTGTGCAGCAAGCTGTAATCCCATAACTTCACAATCTGGGACCTAATGCAATCCTCCAAGATGACACCGCTCGCCCCACATAGCCACGGTAGTCAACGACTACCTACAGAATATGGGAGTATAGTCAAAATGGCCTGCCATCAGGCCAGACCCGGGGGCCAGACCTCAACCCGATTAAACACTTGTGGGACCAGTTTGATCGTGCTGTGCGTGCCAACGAAGCCCATAGGCAACCACATTGAATGACCTGCGACGAATTCTTGTGGAAGAATGGAATTCCATCCAACAGTAACGTGTAACCAGGTCGGTGAGCAGCATGAGGAGAAGGTGCCTGACTATTGTGGCTGCTTGGTTTTCCACCCGCTATTGAGGTTAGTGGCTAGCTTTGTTTGAGCACAGAATAATGGTCAATTTGGCAAATTCATTTTGAGACCCCACTACATTTACAAGGCGTGTACTCAGCCGTGAAAAATGTTGTTGTTTCAAATGGGGTGTCATTGTAAAGGGGAGTATTGTAGCTATCCAGTGATATTCAACACGATATGAATATGTCAAAAATAATTGGAGATACAGATGCTTGAAAAAACTTTCCAAACTTTTGTTGAGGAGTTTATATTAACTATTATTGTTACATTTAGGCCTTTAAACTTTTAAAGTCATAATTAATTAGTTCAAACATAACTTTGGTAATACTCACTCGTTTTACGTTCGTTGAAACGGCAAAACATACTTACTTTTCCTAACAAATCAATTAAAATATTTTTAAAAAATTTAACCACAAAAAGTAAAAAAAAAAAAAAATCATTCCAATACCACTAAAATATAATCTCTTGAGTAAACTGACCCCAAACCTGAAACAGGTACCAGCCCCGAATGGGCTGGCGAAAACTTGCTTCTTGAGAGGTGCCATTGGGATATATTTTTGCCAGGTTGCAGTGGCAAGAAATTAATTGCAAAATGTGTCAGTAAATGGGCAATATGAAAAGGACTGGTTTTAAAACTTTAAAAAGTGTTTGGTGCCGTAACCATAATGCTATCCCTAACCCTAAATATTATCTCAACATCACATTCTCTAAACCCTAACTTCCAAGGCTGTTTTGCTTCATTACGAATCCGAATCTGTTGCCCACAAAAGAGATTTTGTTCGCTCTGCGTCATACTTTTATTCATGTACGAAACCTGGTGTTTCTTATAAGTAGGCCATCCTTCCAGGAGACCGCCCAGCCCATGCAGTTGTGGACGCAATGTTGAAACTCCAGGAAATTCCCTGTAGAGTGATTTTCAGAGGCTCTGAGGCAGTTTAAATTCAATCACAAATCCCTAATCCTAACCCCATAACCTAACCCTGATCCCCTCTTGAGGAGGGTGGCTGGTTGTGTGTGCATTCCACTTTAAAATCAGCTAAAGAAAGTTAATGTTTTACAATATGTGCTGTTATATTGATCACACACACTGGTCTATGACCATGTTCACATTAGGAAATTTTCTTCTTTCGGCGAACCTCGAAGCGAAGATTAAAAATTGTTTTTCCTAATGTGTGCGCACTTTCTTCCTTCGACGAAGATTAAAATTGCTTCGTTCAACAAAGCTAACTAAGGTTGTTTCGACGAAGGAATACTTCGTTCGACGAAGCTAATTTTGTAATGTGTACGCTCGCTTCGTTCAATGAAGGAAAGTGATCATGTGACAAGTGACCTTCGCCGGCTTTAATAATAGCTGGGCGTTAATAGCTTCGTTCGAGGCTTCGTTAATTTTCATGAAATGTGTACAGTGCAATGTCTTCGTTCGGTCTTTGTTCAGCGTAATGTGTATGCATGCTTAATTAGTTAATCAAGATTAACTTATCTTTGTCGAATGAAGAAATTTTCTAATGTGAACAGGGTCTATTTCCAGGGTCTATGCTGGGAGACTGTACTACCCTCAAGCTACCAACATGTGAAAGGTATAGCATGGTCAAAATTGAGCTTGTCTGAGGCTCCACCATTGCTATCACTCAGGACTTCACCCTCTGCTTATACCTTCAGCAGCCGGGGGCCTACGAGCATCTTTGGAATAGACAACTCGCATACACATTAGAATCGCTTAAAATTGAGCCTAATTGTGTGGTTAAGGGTTGCTTGTGGCAACACTACATCTTAGGCAATCCATACTGTCATCAAAGGCAAAAACCACACAACCTGGCAATACATGATCAAACCCACAAATAACAAAAACTAACATACACACTCCACAGGTGCTACCATAACATTATACCATGTAGATATTGGGTTACCCTCTAACCATCATTAGTCCAATCATACACCCTGGTTTAGCTTGAAACCAGAGTTAAAAGCATTTCGTTGAATACCACGTTTTATCCATGTTTAGGAAAGTAACTAGTAAGCCTGAAGAACCAGGGTTTCCTTTTCAGGGAACTGGTTCAAGATGAGAGTTCCCATGATTCCAGATTAAAGTTATAGGAAACAAATCATTCTAAATAAGTAGAGATGAGTTTAGAGCTGGCCTAGTTCCTTGGATAGCGATACACTGGAATAGGGAATGTGAAACATGCGGTCATGATAATCAGCCAGGTAGCATGTCCAAGTGAGCCAATATCAGCTGGTTTCTACGTTTCATTCAGCTGGTCTCAGGGCTGTAGCAAGCGGGGCGGCCGGGGATGCTATGCCCGCCCCACTTTTTAAGAAACTTTGTTATGTTTTTCTTTATATCTCTATTTCAATTTGGGCATACTAGAGTACCTGTAGCTGTGAGGGCGCTGTAGCTGTACGTGAGAGCACCACCAGCATCAGATAGTGATGCTGTTTGACCTCCAATGACCCCATATGACCTTGACTTGATCCCCTTTGACCTTTGATGACCTTAATTTTATTTGATACATCCGTTTGAAATTTAGAATCATTTTCAGCTATGAATGCTGGGAAGACATTGAAGTCCTCGCAGGGAGTGGTGAAATCTTCCTGTTCCTGTCATATTGAGAATTCGTTATACCATGTTTAAGCCCTCGTATCAAGGATTCCACCCACCAAGTCTGTGCCCGATCGGACAAAGTTTGAAATTTGAACCCCTCCGTAATGACCTTTGACCTCGGTTGACCTCAATGTTATTTTGCGTATATATTCCCCTCGTAGCAAGGATTCCACCCACCAAGTTTGAGCCCGATCGGACAAAGTTTGAAATTTAACCCCTCCATAATGACCTTTGACCTTGTTTGACCTCAATTTCATTTCGGGCATATATTCCCCTCGCATCAAGGATTCCACCCACCAAGTTTGAGCCCGATCGGACAATGTTTGAGATTTGACCCCTCAGTAATGACCTTTGACCTCGGTTGACCTCGATTTTATTTCGGGCATATATTCCCCTCACATCAAGGATTCCACCCACCAAGTTTGAGCCCGATCGGACAAAGTTTGAAATTTGACCCCTCCGTAATGACCTTTGACCTCAATTTTATTTCGGGCATATATTCGCCTCGTATCAAGGATTCCACCTACCAAGTTTGGGCCCGATCGGACAAAGTTGAAATTCTGACCTTTGACCTTGACCTCCGATGACCTTTCAAACTACCCCATAAACGTGGAATGCCCGATACCTATCTATATCCGAAATATCGGAGCGATGCGTCGAAGCGCGGCGAAACGCATTGCCGGACAGACAGACACACAGAGCTTATTATTTTATTAGTACTAGTGCACCTGCGGCTGTGAGAGCACAGATGCTGTGAGAGCACTGGCATGATAGCGATACTGTTTGACTGCAGATGACCTTTCAACTCGGATGACCTTGGTGCAATTTTTTCATGCTCCCTCAGTCATCTGAAGGATTCCACCTATCAAGTTTAAGCCCAATAGGGTAAAGTTTAAATTTAGCCCCTACATGACCTTTGACCTTGGTTGACCTCAATTTTGTTTTTGATATATTCCCTCGTATCAAGGATTGCACCCACCAAGTTTGAACCCGATAGGACAAAGTTTGAAATCCATGACCTTTGACCTCGGATGACCTCCATGTTTCTCATGCTCCCCTCATACGAAGGTTTCGACCCACCAAGTTTGAGCCCGATCGGATAAAGTTTGAAATCCATGACCTTTGACCTTTGACCTCGGATGACCTCCATATAATGTTTTTCATGCTCTCCTCATACGAAGGATTCCACCCACCAAGTTTGAGCCTGATCGGACAAAGTTTGAAATTTGACCCTCCGTAATGACCTTTGACCTCGGTTGACCTCGAGACAGAGCTCATGATTATTATAGTATAGATAGATATTTGTAATTTGGCCACCCCACATTTTTAACCTTGCAACGGCCCTAGCTGGTCTATTTAAAGCTAAGAGAGTTATCAGAATGCACTGAGCCAATGGTGAGAAGATGGACAGAACTCAATTCTCATCCCAGCAAAAAATACCAATAAAATACTCTATACTGTCACTGAATAGATTCATCAGATTTGAAGATAAATAAATATGTAGATTCTTCTAAACAAAACCAAATGTTACTCACTATCAATGTTCTGATTTCAACCATGAAAAGTGAAACCGTCAAACTAGTGAGTAAAATTTTTGTTGTTGTTCAGAAGAATCTTCATATTTGCTTCTTACTGTGTTTCACCTCGAGTTTGGTAGTAAAATAGGTGCATATATCCCTGGCAGTAGTATCAAATTGTGCACATTAACCCTAACCCCCTTAGGGTTTTTTCATGATGGGAAGGGAAAGAAGGAAGGAATAAAGAGAGAAAAGAAAGAAAGAAGTTGTTTGCTCTGGGTGGGATTCGAACCCGAGACCATATCACTTAGGGCGATTGCGTCATTCACACCACGTGGGATGCACGCACGAACAGCGCATTTATCAAGTAGTATTTTGTAGTACTTGGTCCTGTTAGGGTTAATTGAGCCTATACTGAGTTTCGATAGTGGTAACCTAACCCTAACCCCCTCAAGGCTTTTTCGCGATGGGAAGGGAAAGAAGGAAGGAAAAAAGAGAGAAAAGAAAGAAAGAAGTTGTTAGCTCTGGGTGGGATTCGAACCCGAGACCCCTCGCATGCAAAGCACTGGGTCGCCGACACCTTGCCACGGGTCTTGGGCTTCGCTGGCCAGCGAAACCGTGCCTATATATCACTTAGGGCGATTGCGTCATCACACCACGTGGGATGCACGCACGAACAGTGCATATATCAAGTAGTATTTTGATAAAGTTTCATTATAATTTAGAAAAGCAGATTGCTAGGAGTAAAAATAACATGTCAAACTTTATTAACAAGTGGGGTGTCTTGGAAACCTTTTGTACCGAATAGTACATAGTATATGTTAGCATGTATAATGTAAACCATACCTTTTTGTATTTCATCAATATATTTACTTGATCATTGTAATGTAAAACAATTTCATGTGATGTATGGTTTTGTCTTTGTTGTATTATTTGTATGTTTGTTTGTTTTTTTTCCTCTTTGAGCACAGGGAAATAAAAGCCCAGTTTGGGGCATGAAAGATAAAAAAAAAAAGTACCGTGATTCGTCCGAGTATAGTCCCACGCCGAGTATAATCCCACCCCCATTTTTGAAAAATTTCAGAAATTGTAAAAAAAAATTAATTTATTTTTTTTGGTTTTGGAGTGTCCCTGGACCTAAACCTAGATGCTAGGATCATTCATGGTTGACTTAAAAAAAAAAAAAAAAAAAAAAAAAAAAAAAAAAAAAAAAAAAAAAAAATTAAAGATATTTTGTATTTTTAATCTGACAATTGATAATTTGTATTCATGTCATACTCTATTAATGATTTCAAAATGCATTGAATTTGAATGCATTTTGAAATCATTAATAGAGTATGACATGAAAACAAAGTATCAATTTTCATATTAAAATACAAAATATCTTGAAATTTTTTTTTTTTTTTTTTTAGGTCAACCA
Organism: Amphiura filiformis; assembly: GCF_039555335.1. NCBI lineage: Eukaryota > Metazoa > Echinodermata > Ophiuroidea > Amphilepidida > Amphiuridae > Amphiura > Amphiura filiformis. The sequence continues at coordinate 208,942 of NW_027305513.1, read as the reverse complement.
TGAATGATCCTAAGCATCTAGGTCTAGGTCCAAACCGGAAAAAATAAACTTAAAAAAAAAAAAAAAAAATTTTTTTTTTTTTTTTAAATTGAGTATAATCCCACCCCCAATTGTGAACAATTTTCACAAAAAACGGGTGGGACTATACTCGGACCAATACGGTAGTATTTTGTAGTACTTGGTCCTGTTAGGGTTAACCTAATCCTGAAGAGTGTACACACTTAAATATATGTGGTCAACTCAAATATGCACCTACTGCAAAAGGGAAGGTTATCATTTGAACCAAAAAATGTGCCACTTTACACTTTTTTGACCACAAAAAATGACACATTTTATAGTTAAGATGATGACCCCGTTTTTCAGTCAGTGCATTATTTTAACAACATATTTGTACAAGTGCATGCACATGCATAGAGGGCAGTTTCTCAGCGGCATAACCGCATAAAGGCACTGAAGTCACTACCAAACTCAAACTGAACCAAAGTATAGATAGGATCTGCGGATTGAATAAACTATTTCATCAAGCAGAAACGGTCCTTGCAAATGGCTGCAATGGTTGACCTCAGAGAAGAGCAAAATGATCAGGTTGAGTGTGAAACGAGGGTTCAGAACCAGAAAGCCGTAACAGCTCACACAAAATAAGCATAAAGTTGGCTCCCTGCGTTGTAACATCTCACACAAAATAAGCATAAAGTTGGCTCACTGCTTTGGTCTTCAAAAATCAATATTTCCTCCAAAATCTCTTTGGTTTTCTATTGAATTTTGTCACGATTAATTGTCTTCTATAGGTGCTGTGGTGACTTTAGGCTCATTTTTTGGGAGCAGGTGATTGTGAGTTGAGGCTCTCTGGCTCTCAACCCTCGATATGTATTTATTCTAAACTTTTATCGAAGTAATTGAATATTATAACACATACCTGTTGCAGCAAATTGTTGAAGAATCCATGTGAGGGTGAACATGAAAGATAAGAGATGAAAGGAGAATAGTGATTAATTACGTGAATGAAAATACAGAATAGTGTCACTTAAGGAGGTACTACACCCCTCAATAAATTTGCGTCTATTTTTGCATTTTTCTCAAAAACTAATAACACAGTGTTAACAAAAGTTATGTATATTATAGGGGCAAGGAATCCAATTACTACACTGGAATTTCAGTGAACCAAGACAAGCGGTTCGTTACTTATGATAAGAAATAAGGTACCGCTAGGATGTACCTCATTTCCTATCATATATACTGAACCACTTGTCTTGAGTCACTGAAATTTCAGTGTAGTAATTGGATTCCTTGCCCCAATAATATATACATAACTTTTGTTACCAGCGTGTTATTATTTTTTGAAAAAAATTCAAAAATAATCACAAATTTACCACAGGGGTGTAGTACCCCCTTAAAAAACAAAGCACACCAAATTAAAAATCAAGTCTTACATCTTATAATGCAAACAAAATGAAAAAGCTTGACTTATTGCATGATGCCAGTTTCCAGTCTTTCATAAAACTTCAGCATGATCAAATGGACTTAAGATTCGACCCTGTTTAAAGTTATGTATTCTCAGATATAGCATGATCATCAAGAACAATAATTGATCACCCATTCACTATCCTGGGTGTTAGCATTCACAAGGTACTCTACATCATGTTAGCATAGACCATGCATATCTGTATGTCTATGCTGTTAGCAAATTTAAATTTGGTCATAGACCATTCAGAATTTTAAAGTTGCAGTAAATTGTATTGATTTAAGGGCTGGGGTATGAGCGTTTGGACAGTATTTATTTTGGGACATCAGAGCACATCAGACATATCGAATTGCATTCTGAATACGAAGAATGTCATTCTGATATCAAATAATTTTGATTTTTGAAATTCGCAATTTAATACACATTTCATGGCAAATCATTAAAATTGATATTTTGATATTTAACAGTACTTGAAGTAAACTTTATAAATCTGATGATTTATACTTAAAAGTGTATGTAGGTGGGATGAAAAGCCGACGATCAATTGAAAATTTTGACCTTCGTATTGAAGATATGGATTTTTTCCCCAAAACACCAAAAAAATTAGGTCTTTTGGGGAAAAATCCATATCTTCAATATGAAAGGTCAAAATTTTCAATTGACCGTCGGCTTTTCCTCCCTGCTACATACACTTTAAGAATATATCATTAGATTTATATAATTTACTCGAGGACTGTTATATATCAAAAATTTGAAAATATCAAATTTTTATAATTTGTCATAAAATTTGTATTATATTGTGATTTTCAAAAATGAAAATTATTTGATATCAGAAAGACATGCTTCAGTATTCAGAATGCAATTCGATAGGTCCGAGGTGCTCTCATGTCCCACAAAAAATACTGTCGAAACGCAATAAACGCTCATTTTAGATCCCTTAAATTCAGCACAAAGATAATTACAGGTTTTACATGCCACAATGCTTGTGTTTTTACTATTTATCGCTGTAAGTGCAACTTTCAAATTTGGGTTCTTTTTCTTTAAAAATACTGTGTTGTAAACAATTTGAGCGAAATTGGGTGAGTATTAAAATGCATGACATAACCACCTTACTTTATATGTTAAAATGTTGTGAATCCGATTAATAGTTCTGAAGCTATAGTCGTATTTGTAACAACTGAGTTACTCTTTGTGAGTCTTTATTTTCATATTGTGTAACATATTGAATACAGTATACTGATACATATACACAACCACAAGTCACCTCCTTTCTTTAAAAGAAAAATCATCTGGTCGATCCTGCAGTGCAAGTGTTCGCTATTCCAGCTACCCACAGCGTTTTCCAAGTGATGTCAAATCCCGGCCACACAACAACAAACTCAATAATATAATATTTCCAGGGCTGATTATATTTTGCAATCATGGTAACCCAAGAATAATTTCGACTTGACTTAAATTACAAGCAGCATACTATTACAACCAAAGAGCAAGATCCATAAAATACTTTATAACTTTCTTTTTTTAATTTTGGCTCTTCTTTCATACCTATCAAAAACACAAAAATAAAGCAGCAGTAAAGAATTCCCATAATGCACTGCTGGGCACCCCTAGGTTAATGCAATTAGAGAGCTGGCACATACAGCAGCAGACATTTCAAAGTCAAATTCAAATTCAATTTATTGGGCAAATATTATATGTACAGACACATAACAAGTTGGGACTAACAATCAAATCAAATCAAAATGTTCAGATTACATACACTTGTAGTTAGTCAACTTGAAACAACCACACTACTACGGCCAGCAATCATGGTGGACAAGGATGTGAATATTTGGTATACTGTTGTTGGCCATCAAACTTTTTCCTTGTCCTTCCTTGTGACGAGCGTTGTTTGCTGATGCAACCTCTTTTAATAATATAACAGCAACGAAGCCCGAAAGTAGTGCTACCAATGATACACATGACTGTATGGTCATATACCTTGCATTTTAACCTTAAATGACATTAAAATTTCACACTCTTTTGATCTGACAAGATGTACCATCTATCTGAACTTTCCAACACTAACAACAAACCTTTTATAAAGTTATACCCTTTTACAATTTAAACAATACCACCATTCAATTCAATTTGCTTAATTCATTTAGCCACCACTGTAAAAGTAAAATCTATTTAATAGTCAGATGCAAGCTCAAATGAACAAGTAAAACTTATAAAACAACATGCTTGTATTAGGGATTCAATTATGTTTCGCCGTTGTTCATCACCGTTTAACAACGATGCATCCACGTCCTCTTGCGTGGTTTACTTGACAACAACGAAAACAAGCTAAAGATCGTCTAATTAATGATTATTTCATTACAACAGTCCGTTAGTCATTGCCACTCAACTTTACAAGAAGATAGGTGATATCTCTGTTGATATCGGCAATAAAACTAAAGAATAAAGCGGCAATGTTTAGCTGCTCCCTCCAAAAATACAGAAGTCAACAGAGTGTGTTTTTGCATGCAAAGTTCTAGGCAAGACAAATTTTACGTGTGAGCGTATACGCTCAGGAAAAGTGTGGATTCATAACCGATTAACAATGCTTGGCTCCTGTACAAAGGTAATAGGAAGAGTGTTGAAAAATAAATGATTTACAAATATTTCTCATTTGCATCATCAAACAGATTAGGGATTCAAGAAGTCAACATGGGGGTCAAAAATTCTGATTACATTTTTAAGAATTTAAAAATATTTAGGTAAACTATCAGTTAAAGTTGATCTTTTGGAGTTGGAGAAAACAACAGAGCTGAGATAAAGCAAAGCTGTTGTTTTCTCCATTTTGATGAGAATTTTATGGACTAATCTTTCACATTCATACCAAATAGTACCTTTATACCCAAGCTGATAATTAATGCATGCAGCATTTTCAGAAAAAAAAATGTCAGGCCAAAGTGTTGCCATCCCAAAATTAATTTGTGGTATTCTAAACAAATTTGGCATTAGTGAACATTTCAGGCATTTTAATGATAAATATCAAAATTCCATGACTTTTGTCATTTTTCAAAATTCTATGACTTTTCATGACATTTTTCAAAAATACAGGGAACCGCATGGACTATCACTTCATTAAAATATACCCCAGCCTCCATCATGATTACTGGTATTGTTTACCCCCAATGCAACTGTAACATATATCAATTGACCCCTCACCTAACTAATATCAGGAGCCCCCAGCCCCCACTACTATGGAACGCATTCAATTTCATCGCTAACCATGCCAGCCATGCAATCAATCCCTAGGCTTAAAACTTAACCTGACCTACCCCTAGTGCAGTACTTAATCTTACGAAATACACACCAGCTCATTTTTAAGGAATTGAAAAATCAAGGAAAAAGAAAGACATAGAGTTTCTTGGGTTCCCGATGCAATTTGTACCTTGTGGTATATTATGCGAGTCTCATTTAAATAAGCTCCTTACGGCATATCCCTATCTCACTCTGTGCAATTTTTAGTAATGTTTACCTTAAGGGTGTAGCAATCATTTTGATCTGGAAATACATCCAGTTTTGACACACATATTATAAAGTTAAGCTTCCCTCTGGGTTTGCTGAAATCTGAGCATTTTGACTGTATCTGATATATTTGGTTTTACGAAAAAGACCCAAAGGGAGAGATTTTCAGGTCCCGTATGATTTGTGTGTGTCATATGTATCTCATTCCATCTTGCTCCGTAATCAACATCCCCCCATCTTGAATCTCCCTCTGCAATTTTCAGTGTATTCCGGTCTATGACTTTAGTTCTTACCATGGCGATCAGTAGTCTGTTACAGACCATGTACATGTACCTTTATTATCCATATGTAAAGAAACTACTGGATACCACACACTCACAGAAATCAGAGTGTGTCGCAAGCCACTCGATGCCCGCGCTTTGTGCTCCACTCTTTTGATACCTGAGCAATTAGACCTTTGCTTTACAGGATTTGAAGAACAAGCACATACAAGCAGATGCCAAGCTGACACCCTGTCCTCAGCCTACCCCCTACCCCTACCACACACACACCCCACACACACCCACCCCTGCATATCAACAACCAATCACTATCAAATGTGGTCCCTGTATGGGCACATTGCAAATACCTCAGCAAATACACATAAAATTCAATATTTGAAACTGCAGATTGATTTTTGTCAATTTATTTTATTTTTATCTACTTAATTTTAATCATGGTTGACTTTATTCATACATGTATTTCAATGCACTTTTGTCCCAGAATATTTTGTGTAATTTGCAACCAAATTGCACCTATCTTTGAACCAAAAACTTCAATGTCGCCCTCTGTTGGTGGTCCCCACTTGGATAGCGCTGTTTCAGGAAACGGTCCATTCTTCTGCGGCAATAACCTATGCATACTTTCACCCACACATAAACTAACCCAAATATTACTAATACTAATTACTAATAATCTGGCAACCCGGACTCCATCATGGAACGTCGGTAATCTTTATCGCTCCGTCATTTCGAGCAGAAATTTACCCTTTTTTACATGAAATTGTTATTCAAATATGAAATAACTATATGGATTTGATTATGTAGGCTGTTGTGGAAACATTGATTATACCAGAATGGAGACACGAAGTAGTAAAACGACACAAAAAGAGACAAAACTACAACACTCGCAACGAATAATACCACGAATACAGGTAATACGTGTACAATAGACAGCAACGGTACAGCACAAGGCGTTATGGCGGGTAATATGAACAATGAACAGGCTGCCGTGTCAAATTCAGAACTCAAGGACATAATGTTACGCATGGAGTCAAATTTGACAAAGCGAATGGACGATTTGCAAAAAGAAATGAGTGACATGAATAAGAAAGTAGAAGAAAACAAGAGCGACATTACAGACTTGAAGACATCAGTGGAAAACAACGCAGATGAAGTACATGACATTGTGAATAATGTTATACCACAACTAAAAAAAAACACATGAAGATTTTGTCGCAAAGCTTGCCAATGAAAGCAAGCTGAAGGAATTACACGACAGAAAAATGAATCTGCTGTTTTATGGTGTGCCGCAAAATCCCGGAGAGACAGTAGAGGAGCTGGGAGATAAGATGAGAGATATATTCGAACTGACTTCGTGTATCGGAAGAACAGATTGATTACATCTACTTTGCTGCGGTACATAGGATACCACGAAAGCATGGGGAAGGTGAAGATAACCGAAGTCATCAACCTGATCCTGTGATCATCCGTTTGGTCTATGTTCGACAGGGATGGGATCTTGCTTCAACAGCGAATCAGGCCCTTTTTTAAGGATAGGAAACCTGTTATGGCTTACACAGATCTTCCAAGAAGTATGAAGCAAGACAGAGGTAAACTGGTCCAACATGGAAAGACTTTACGTCGAGAAGGAAATCTTACACGTATACGAACCATCGGACTGGATGTGATACTGGAATATAAGGGCAAGGGAAATAGAAGAGGAGATTGGAAGCGATTTATTCCTGATAACTAAATGAAGAAAACTTTCAAACTCAGGTTTCAGCTCAATATAAGACTTTTCTACAAGGGGCAGTTGAAACTCAGTCATGTGAATATAATGGTTTAAACTTGTGAACAATTTACTTCATATACTCCTATATGATGTCTGCGATATGAATTATTGCATTGATGTGCTTTTGGTTTCTTATTTTGATGTCATATTTGCTATAATATAAAGTTATGTAAACGCAAAAGCTACCCATGTAATCATATTGTTTTCTGAAGCTTTTTTAATGAGGTTTTGAATAGATAATGTTTGGGAATATGCATTCGTGCCTACAGATTTAAAAAAAGAAAACGAAAAAAAGGGGATACAAGAAATTGAAGATGATCAAAAACGTTTTTCTCACATTTTGATGCAATTTGATATGTATGAATATTAGATGTTTACATGTAATGCTTTATTAACAGTCGCTTATAGCTATTATATAAAGTTATGTAAAGCATAAAAAGCTACCCATGTAATTATGTTGTTTTTGAAGCTCTTTTAATGAAGTTTTGAATATATAATTATTGGGTTTATGCATGCGTGCCTATAGAGGATTTTAAAAAAAAAAGGAAAAAAAGGGATAAAAAAAAAATTGGGGATGATCAAAAACGTTTTTCTCATATTTTGATGCAACTTGATATGCATGAATTAGATGTTTACATGAAATGCTTTATTAACAGTCGTTGATAGCTATAATATGAAGTTATGTAAGCGTAAAAGCTACCCATGTAATCATATTGTTTTTGAAGCTCTTTTAATGATGTTTTGAATATATAATTTTTGGGTATATGCATGCGTGCCTATAGAGGATTAAAAAAAAAGAAAAGCAAAAAAAGGGGATACAAAAAATTGAAGATGATCAAAAACGTTTTCTCATATTTTGATGCAATCTTGATATGCATGAATTAGATGTTTACATGTAATACTTTATTAACAGTCGCTTATATAGCGACAATTTTTGTGTACGCTCATTTTGACGGTCAGACTTTCCTTGATAATTGTCAGTTGATTTTGGGTTCAATTTGTATTTTGACATTGTCTCTTTTTCCTTTTTATTTATTTATTTATTTATTTTTCTCTGGTATCAGAAAGCGACAGCTTATTTTATATGAAATGTACTATACGCAGTTTTGGCTTCTTATACATGATCAGTTTAAATTAAATAAATGTTTTGCATATGGATAGCTCAGTTAAAATATGTTCTGTAAATTGCAGGGGATTGAATGATAAAGTCAAGAGACGTGATGTTTTTAATTATCTAAGGAAAAAGACATTTTCGATATATTGTCTTCAGGATATACATTGGGACCAAAAATTTGAAAATATGGTCAGGTCTGAATGGGGTTATGAGATTTATATAGCGGGTCACACTACGAACTCAAGAGGTGTGGCAGTTCTGATGAACAATAATTTTGATTTTAAGGTGCGGAATATACAGCGTGATCATGTTGGAAATTGGATTGTGCTCGATATTACTTTGTTATCCATAGATATTACTTTATGTTGTTTATATGGGCCAAATGATGATCAGCCATATTTCTATAGTCATGTAAAAGAGGTTGTGGAATCTTTTGGAAACCCTTACTCTATTATATGCGGAGACTTTAATTTAGTCCAGAATCAAGAAATGGATACTTTCAATTATGTAAATATTAATAACCCGAAAGCAAAAGAAATGGTTCTTAATATAAAAGAAGACATGGAAATATGCGATCCATGGAGAGTTCTGAATCCAAATATTAGACGTTTTACTTGGAGAAAAAATAATCCAATAAAACAAGCCAGATTAGATTTCTTTTAATTTCCTCTGAATTGCTAAATTTGATCGATTTTGCTGATATAACACCTGGTTACAGAACTGACCATTCTATGGTGATCATTGGCCTAAGTAAAGGTAATAATATTAACAATGGTCGGGGATCTTGGAAATTGAATAATGAATTGCTTAAAGAAGAGGAATATGTAAATATTGTTAAAGATTCGATTACTAAGGTGAAGAAAATATATGCGGCCTCTCCTTATGATAGAGAATATATAAATGATATTAATCCGTTGACGTTAGTTCTTACTATCGATGACCAGCTGTTCTTGAAACATTATTATTGGAAATTAGAGGTGCTACTTTGGCTTTTTCATCCAAAAGAAAGAAAGACTTAGATAAAACAGAAGAAACACTTGACAATTTGATACAACATCTGGAGAAGATATGTGCAGAAACGGCTTTAAATAACCAAAACGTCGATTCAGTAATGAGGGAACTTAATGCCGCTAAACAAGAGCTTGAAGAGCTGCGTACTAGAAAAATTAAAGGTTGTTTTGTTCGATCAAAAGCTAAATGGATAGAAGAGGGGAGAAACCGTCCAAATATTTTCTTAACCTTGAAAAAAGAAACTTTGTAAATAAACAAATATGTAAAATTACTAAGAAAGATAACACAGAGGCAACATCTCAGGAGGAGATTGAAAAAGAAATTTTGTTATTTTACAAAACTTTGTACAAAAAAAAGGAAGAAAAAAACAATGTCAATATTGATGATCTAAATTTATGTTTCAACAAACTAACGCAAATGCAGTCAAATAATTTAGAAGGTGAGCTGGATTTGTCTGAGCTCTCAATTGCTTTGAAAAATATGAAAAATAACAAAACTCCTGGCCCAGATGGTTTTACAGTAGAATTTTATAAAATGTTTTGGGACGACATTTCCATTTTTTCTTCTTCGGTCGTTAAATGAAGGTTTTAGGAAAGGTTCTCTTACAAAAGAACAAAAATTGGTCATGTTACTCTTCTACCAAAGGGGATAAACCTCGTCATTTCCTAAAGAACTGGAGGCCTATATCACTCTTAAATGTTTCCTATAAGTTAGCATCTGCTTGTATTGCTAACCGCGTAAAATCAGTTTTAAACCATCTTATTTCGGAAGAACAGTCTCGTTTTGTTCCAAACAGATTTATAGCTGAAAATATTCGCCTTCTCTATGACTTGTTAAATTATACAGATATTCATAAAATACCTGGTCTGCTATTACTCATAGATTTTGAAAAAGCATTTGACACGGTATCACATGATTTTATATTTAAAACTCTAAAAGCTTTTAATTTTGGGACAGATATTTGTAGATGGTTTGAAACCCTATATATAAGAATGCTTCTTCCTCAGTAATAATAAATGGGAATATTTCAAAACCGTTTCAAATTCAGCGTAGTTGTAGACAGGGCGATCCGCTTTAGCCATATATTTTTGTTTATGTGCGGAAATTTTAGCTTTAATGATAAAAGAAAATAAGAATATAAAAGGAATAAAAGTAAATGACATGGATTTTAAAATTACACAATCACAGACGACACAACCTTGATATTAGATGGCACAGAAAAGTCGCTAAACAGCGCATTTGATACTTTGAATATTTTTCGTGAAATATCTGGTTTGAAAATTAATACTGATAAAACAGTGGCAGTATGGATAGGATCATATAAAAATAGAATCATAAAAATTTGTGAAAATAAAAAACTAACTTGGAATTTTGAGGGCAATTTTGATTTTTTAGGAATTTCTTTCAATACTGATTTGGTGCAGATGGTTAAACAGAACTATGAAAAATCACTTGTACTGATGAAAAGATGATTTCCAATTGGAAAAAAAGGAATCTTACTGTATTGGGTCGAGTTGTAGTGGTAAAATCTTTGGTTCTTCCCAAGATCAGTTATATTGCAGATGCTTCCAAATCCGAGCAAAGATTTTATCAAAACAGTTAATGACATCACTTTTAAATATGTTTGGAATGGGAAGCCGGACAAAATAAAAAGATCTCAGTTTGTACAAGATTATGAGAATGGAGGAGTTAAAATGCCAGATGTCGAATCTCATATAAATGCACTAAAAATAAATTGGATACATGAGGGTTATTCAAGGTGACAAAAATGGATAAAATTGTCAAATTTATGTTTGAATGTGAAGACTAACGATATTTGCTGTACAGGTCTACTCGATTTAATGCAATGAAAATAAGGTAGACAATAAGTTCTGGTATGACGTATTTTTTTCTTTTTTCTCATTGATAAATATTGTTAATTATGGTGAATTAGATTTCCATCGTATTGCAAAGCAGTACCTGTGGTGGAATGATAAAATCAAAGTTGGGGGCAATTCAATTCATTATGTTCATTGGAAGGAAAAGGGGTTCTCTTTATAAATGATTTACTGTCAGAAAATGGGACTTTTATGTCAAAAGATGATTTTGAAGAAATGTATAAGGTGAAAACAAACTTCCTTGAATACAATGGTATTATAAGAGCAATTCAGACAAATTTCAATATTAGCAAGTTAAAAGGGACAAAATTAGTTTCACCTTTTAGATCTAGTAATATGGACTTATTGTTCAAATATCGTAAAGGTTGTAAGTTATTCTATGATGTCTTTGTAGGGGCTAAGAGAATGAAACAATCGGGTAATAAGTGGAAAATAGATGTTGGTATAGAAAATGAGGAGTGGAAACAATTATGTCTTTTAAATTTCAAGTTTTCTGTTGATTCAAGTATAGATGGTTCCAATATAGAATTAACCAAAGGATTTTAGGAACAAATAGTCTGTTGCTGAAATTTAATGTAAGGGAGGATGATTTATGTACATTTTGTAAGGGTAATCCGGAAACAATTAAGCATCTTTTTGTAAATTGTCAGGTCTCCCAAATATTTTGGAATACCATTAAATTATGGATAAAAGAACAAACTAATGTGGAATTGGAAATGTCTACTTTGACAATTCTATTTGGTTCTAAATTGGATTTGACTTTAACCCTTATAATGACAATGGCAAAATTCCATATCTATAGAGCAAAGATGATGGAACAATACCCAGATTTAAAAGCTTTTAAACAAGAAATTAAACATTATTATAATAAAAAAAAAAAAAATAAAAAATAAAAAAAAAAAAAAAAATATTACTAATAAAAGAGTCATCACCCAAATTACATATGTGTGCAAGATATAAATGCAAGCATATTAAATGCATACAATATGCTAAATCCTATTTTATTCTTACAGGATTGCCAAAATCTTGTTTGTAGACTTAATATACTACTCCGTATTAAGTGTTCAAGACCCTTGCTAGCCTCACAATTTGGATCCCAGGGGGTGCGGTATTCAAGTTTGGTTTGGGTAGGTAGGAAAAAGAAATTTGGACCCACCTATAGACCTTTTCATATTGAAGTTTTCCTAAGTGATGACCCAGTTTTTAAAAACCGGTCATCATACGCAGTTCTTGGGCACGCACTTACGCCAGTTGTGCATTGCGTCAATGCACGCTGTTGCGGAGCGTTTATGTGTATTGACGCGGGCGTGTAAAGACGCTTGGATCCATGTGATTATTTTGCGCACATTTCCGATGGCTCCTGAAAAGGTCTATACCACAAAAGTCCACACTTTTGGCCAAATTTAACACAAATTGGCAGAGTTTTTTCAACTTCTCACAAAATTGTCAGGTTTACAATTTGAATTTAGAGGCAAAATTGGCAACAACAAAAATTAAACATTTTGAAAAAATTACCCATCCATATACACCAAAAAAATATACCAAAAGGCCAAAAATGCGACCCGTGTTTACGGCACATTCCTACATCATTTTCGTTGAGTACACCCCCCTGGATTGAATGCACTTTTCATTTCCGATATCAAAATAGAGTAATGTCTTGACATAACAATATCACTTGAAATTTATCATGTGTCCTGATATATTACCATGTTCCATATGTGTAGTGATACGTTGTTTTGGATTTCAGCCATATTGTTGATATTATCATCACTGATAACCATTTCACCCGCTCCCTTGCCCAAAAGGTTACATAAAGATCTGATTTTGCAGAGAGTTTGTTGCCGCGTGATATTCAGCAACCTGAGCTTAAGCCGTGTTAATCCTATGCCCATCCACCCCAAGGCCGCTTCCGGGACCTCGCTGATCTGGTATCTACGCAATCCGTGCAAAATGTCACTTAGGTAAACAGCCACACAGTTGCCGTGTATGGAAGCAAAATGTAACCAATTGATGAGGTTCGGTATGAAAACAATTTAAGACGGCTCTATCACTTTGTTGCCGCGTGCTGCTGCGGTGGTTTGCGGCGGTGATGAAATTGGACAGTCACCTTTCATTGTACGGTGACACAATTAGCGGGAGATTTTAACTCAATGTGATAAAATCAAACTGACAGCATATTCCTGACGAATATAAAGTACCTATTTGACCTAAATATCGCGTAATGGTGTGGTGATCATGAACACACTTGCTGAATCCGTCTTTGCTTAGATAGGTTCTCTCTGCTCTACCTTCAACGCCATGTACATCTTCTTAGCCAGGCCATATTGTTTTTGCAAAGGGTACAGAATTTCTAAATATGGATTTTGTGGACCCTGTTTTTGCAAGGGTGTTTGCAAATTCGTAATAGTAATAGTTCAGTAATATTTATTTTTCCATCAAGTCATACAAAATAAGCAATAATTCTGTTCTTTTTGGGTATGGAAGAACAAAGATGCCACTCAGTTTCGCTCAAAAAAAACCCCTGAAACTGGTGAAAAAACCTGAAAAAGCACATGAATGCAGGCCAAAGAGCCCCAAAAACGGATGAAAATAAATAAAAACGCAGGAATTAGGACTCACAAAAAACCTGAATTTAGGCTAAAACCTGAGGGGCATCTCTGGAAGAAATAAAGCACTTTTTGAAGTTATGGAAGAAAATTGCCTTTTTACCCATTAAAAAACATATCAAGTCATGCAAAAGTAAACATCTCTTGAAAATTATTGTATGGACAAAACATATACCCTGTTTTGGGTAAATATTTTCCAATTCTCTTAAATATGTTTTTGAACATTTTTAAAGAAGAAAGTTCACTTTTTTAGAATGTGCTTGTAAAAATGTAACATTTGGTCATTTATAGGCATATTTTAACAGATACATGAGGCATAGGGCCTATACACATTATACAGAGATATGAGCACTTTGCAATAAGAGAAGACAACATTTTTGTATAGTTGTATCACAACATAGCTACTGTAAAACACTGTAAAATTCTGTGAGTACTTTATTTCGCGAATTGAGAAAAAGCAAGATTTTTTGAGGGTTGAAAATTGATGAATCTAAAAGATTTACTGTTAGTTTCAATATAAATTATATATTTCGAGGGGATTTAATTTCGTGGATTTCAGTTCCTCGCGAAATTAAATACCGTACCTCGGAAAATTTAAGTGTTTCACAATATATACTCTACCTAACTTCAATTAAAAACTGGAAAGACACTTATTTGAAGCCATTTTAAATTAATCATTTATGTGTTATGAAAATTATGACAATAAATAATTTAGTGGCGCTTCCTGGATTATTAATAGTTTGAATCAGTACTCTGTGTATCAAAACACTGGGTAATTAATGCTCTCAATTGAACTACAAAGGGCTTCTCCTTCAACATGATCAATCAAATTAAAATCAAAGTTGCGAACACAAACTGTGGTATAATTTCCTGAGACACTTAGGATGTGGATCAAAGCAATAGTATGTCATTTAGTCTGCTGTATGATAAATAGGTCCTACATGATATAAATCAAGTGTTAATGATAACGGTAACATGCTCTAGTCTGAGTTACATTAAAATGGTGCATTATTTCAAGATAAAGGTATTTTTGTCATAAAATTCACAAAATGTTTTCCTTTTTTAAATTTGTACCGCATAAGTTTCGATATATATATTCCAAAAGCGAACCTGACAGACCATACAAATCAATGTTTATCATCATATTTTATGGGGAACTGCATTTTTTAATATCGTCAACAGCAAAAAAAAAATCAAATGACCCACTGACCCTGACTTTGGAGGTTTAAAGGCATAATACAATTGTTTTACCTAATACTGCCCAATGTGTACAAAGATGACAATTTTTATCATTCCAGTTGTACATATTTTGATGAAGTCAAAATCATGAAGCTGTTGTTGTCCATGCATACAGAACATAAAAAGTAATAAACACTCATAAGTATAAAATAAATTACATGAAGGATGAATGAAATAACCCAAAATGAGGAAGGAGGAAATAATAATTCAGAATTATAGAAAACAAAATGGATTCATTGATATATTATTAAGTCATGGTTACTACTATCTACCTACTAAACTGGCCTACGGGCTACTTTTACTCACTGGTAGGGTACGGTATATAGTAATATTAATTTGCCCTATAGTAATTAATTGGATGAATATCTCTCTCTGTGCTAACTCTGAATCATTCATATTGTAAGAGTTCAATCCAGTTCACATATTTTTCTGATATATTTTTTTTCTGGGAATGACTGGTTCCAAATAGAGTCGTAATTCTGGTAATAGTTGGTGGAATGATCAATTTCATGCAGAATTTTTGAAGTAGATGTGAACAGTGTGATTGAATACATGTATTAGAATTATGAAGGAATGTTGTGGCTTGTGAAAGAAGGCATATTAGTTTTAGTAATATTTGAGAAAGTCAACAAAGGGAGTCAAATTTTGATGATATAATTTTAGATTCCTTTTGCATAGTGGTGCAATTTTACAAAACATTTTTAATATGTTAGGTTTTACTAGCTTTTAACTGAAAAATAGCAATAACATTTTGTAAATTTTTGGAGATAACTGCCGTATCGATCTTCAGTACAAAATTTGGCTTATTCTGATACAACAGAAATAAAGATCCTTCATAAAGTCTGCTATCGCTCCTATCAATGACATATTTCAGTAAATATCTGGCCCATGCATACATCATGAACACCTTAACAAAATGCATATTTTGCAATTGCATGCATTTATCAATGAAATAACATAGAAAATTGATTAATTAATTGTATATAATTGAATACAAGATGACAGTTGGCTAACTTTTCTTCAAGTAGCCTGGGACCCAACATTTCCTGAACTACATACAGTACAGTGAGAATGGTTGTTTATTGTGATTGGGCAATTTCCCACATTGAATTAGACATTGTAATGGACTGACTGATGTATATGGTAACCCAAGACATCTTGAATGGAGAAGTACATTATTAGTCAAATGTTTCATATGAGCCATTCCATGTCAACTCCAGGGATGTGCACTGCAGCACCTCTTCATTTTTTTTGTTTTTCTGTGTGGTGGTAGATATTGATGAGAAAGTAAAATCCTGCAAATTTGAGCTTCATACTCCATTTCGTTTTCCCGTGGCATCAATTTGAAATTTAGGGGGGTCAGCATAAAAAATGTGTCGTAACGCGAAAGACAATGTTTAGAGGTCCATAAATGTATAAAGGGAACCCCCAACAACTTTGAAAAGTATGTATCCTGGGGTACTTGTTTGTGTAGAACTCAAATCTGGCATCAGAAAACTTGTCACTCCTTTACTTTACAAGATATAGGGCCCTCAAAATGCAACTTCGTCCATCCAGGATCAACTTCGAGGGGTCAGAACTTCAAAAGTAAAAATAATTTTATGGTCCATTTTTTGCCAGTCAGAGCCCTTTGGTAGGACATTACTCTTATCCAATATTGAGCCTATTAGAATAATTTTAGCTGAGATATTACCCATGCAAAACTCCAATTGTACATTTTTTGTACATTTTGACCCCCCTGAAAACCAATGTCAGACATTTTGCCCCACCATCAATTTCAGGTATGTTGAAAATATGTTCTTGAACAACATTTCTGAGAGATACTGGCTTTGGGACTCGATGACTTTGCTTTAAAAACATCAGTTAGGTTTGCCTACTCACATTATGTCATTCCAACCACATCACCAAAATGGGTTGGTTGGTCAGTGGTCATCCACTCAAATTTTGCTAAAAATCATTTCTAGCATACCTCTATGAGTATAATGAACACATGGAAAAAATGAATGCTCAACTCCAAGTGGTTTTGGAGATATGGCTCCGCTTTTTGCTCACTCAACTTGCGTCTTTGAATTAGTAGCGTTTTGGAACACTCATATTTGACTTTGCAAAAAAGATATTATGCTGAAAAGTACTAACTGGGGTGACTTTTACCCAGAAAAACAGAATCTGGCCTCAGAAACAGTGTATCTTATCTACTTAAGAAGTTATGGGTCTCTCAAAACCTTGTTTCCTTTTGTCAAAATTTTATTTGTCAAAAACGAAACAAAAAGAGGTTTTGAGAGACCCATAACTTCTTAAGTAGATGTTTCTGAGTCAAGATTCTGCCTTTCTGGGTAAAAGTCACCCTAGGTGATACTTCTCAGCTTAATATCTCTTTCGCAAAGTCAAAATATGGGTGTGCCAAAACGCTACTAATTCAACAACGCAACTTGAGAGAGCAAAAGTGGGGGCCTGGGCCAAATTTTGACAAGCCATATCTCCAAAACCGCTTGGAGTGGAGCATTCATTTTTTCCATGTGTTCATTATGCTCATAGAGGTATGCTAGAAATGATTTTTAGCCAAATTTGAGTGGATGACCACTGACCAACCAACTCATTTTGGTGATGTGGTTGGAATGACATATATGTGAGTAGGCAAACCTAACTGATGTTTTTAAAGCAAAGTCATCGAGTCCCAAAGCCAATATCTCTCAGAAATGTTGTCCAAGAACATATTTTCAACATACCTCAAGTTGATGGTGGAGAAAAAATGTCTGACATTGGTTTTCAGGGGGGTCAAAATGTACAAAAAATGTACAATTGGAGTTTTGCATGGGTAATATCTCAGCTAAAATTATTCTAACAGGCTCAATATTGGATAAGAGTAATGTCCTACCAAAGGGCTCTGACTGACAAAAAAATGGACAAAAAATTATTTTTACTTTTGGAGTTCTGACCCCCCGAAGTTGGTCCTGGATGGACGAAGTTGCATTTTGAGGGCCCTATATCTTTTAAAGTAAAGGAGTCACACGTTTTCTGATGCCAGATTTGAATTCTACACAAAAAGGTACCCCAGAATACATACTTTTCAAAGTTGTCGGGGGTTCCCTTTATACATTTATGGACCTCTAAACATCGTCTTTCGCGTTGCGACACATATTTTACGCTCACACCCCTAAATTTCAAATTGATGCCACGGAAAACTAAATGGAGTATGAAGCTCAAATTTTCAGGATTTTACTTTCTCATCAATATCTACCACCACACAGAAAAACAAAAAAAAAAAAATTGAAGGGGTGCTGCGGTGCACATCCCTGGAGTTGACATGGAATGTTTCATATGTAAGGACTCGTTGCTCTTGAGATGACTTCTTTTATTGTGCCACTTGCAAACAAATGAAAGCTGCCGGATGCAAAATAGTGTTTTTATCTTGCCAGATTTTGCCTTTTTTTTTGCCTGTACCAAGTGTCTTCTTTAGACTATAAAAGTGTAATCGCCACTGATTATTGTATATAATTTGCCTAAAGGAAAAAGATATATATTGATCAGTATGCTCTGCCCAAATAATATCTAATCCATGATATTAAAATTAAAATTTAACATAAATATCCTTTCAAAGTTGGCCATCAAATTTGGAAATCGGTTTTAAAAAAAAAAGCTCAGCGATTTATAGTGCGCTACACACAGGCACAATGCCCAGATGTTGATCAACAAGCTTCAGCACACTTACAGGTTGTCACTGACCAGCCCCATACTAGTATTTATAATTCCATACAACACAGGGACTTGCAGGTAAGAAGTAAACACCCTAGACATTCCACAATTTACCTTCATAGCCAGGATCGATCAGCTTTTTCAGAATTTCAATTTTTAACACAAGAGCGTACTAATCACCGCCAGGATCCAAACTCGCAACCTCTTGTACCATAGTCAAACACCTTAAATCGATTGAACAAACTTGACTGTTCACATGGTACAACATAAGGCAGCAACTTACTTAAAACTCACACTCATGAAACAACATGGCCTGCATGTCTATTAATGTCCACCATGCACAAGAAGTACCTCTCTCATCCACTTGACTAAACACAACCTTTTAGCACAAATGTCCACCCGCCCCTCAATAAACTTGCTTGCACGCTATATTCAAGATCGGTTATCATCAGCTACTGATGCACATTTTTACACCTTAACCAAGATCTAACATGCCAATATGCAAGACACAGTAACCCCAATTGACTTACACTCAATGGAAAATAATGACCAATTGATTTCATTGGGTACAAAAACTCATACTCTACAACATGAGGTCAATCACTGAGACTTCATAGTTGGATGGAGATTATAGAACTATGGCATTGAAAGTGAGGCAATTTTGACTCACAGTGCCTGTAAGAAAACTTAAGAGGAACTACAGACACAGTCATTGACATAGTGATTTGGAACACTGTAGGATATTTGAATGTCTTTTACACCTAGGTATATAGATGCTTTTGAAACCAATCTGACAATAGTAGACAGTATTGACGAGCTAGCATTTTTTTAGTTTGCTGTGTACCCTCATATTAAAGGGTGCAAGTAACATACTTTATTGTCTCTGTTGTTTAGAGCATTGCTATGCTAAGAGTTTGTAATTTTTACACTGAAAAATAGATTTACTAAGCTGATCCGAAGCTGATTTATGAAGAACATTATTAGCAAACTGTACGAAGACTATATTTTTACTTGCCCGGAAACTTGAAACGTTGTTACCATCACTTGCACACATACTTTTATCTAAAAAAATGTATTCATGTGTCATGATTGTTTTGTGTTAAATTAAACTAGTGGCCCTTCACAACAGAGAACATATTGCATTGGCAATGAAATAATTATATAAGGACCTCCAACATCAGAGAAGATATAGTGTCCTTCCCAGAATCCTTTGCAACATGATGCATCACATCATTACATCAAATGACACTCCTATATATTTAATTACTTTGTACATGTTCCCTTTGTTTTCATATTGAGAATTGCCTGGCTAAACATCGGTTGATAGTCAAGAAATAAACATATTTTGCAAAATCTGGATGTGCTCTGTTGATAAGTACTTTTGTCACTATCGACCCATGTTGCAAATCAGCAGAGAAAATTGAAATGGAAGAAATGCATTGTGGGAAGTGTAAGTTAATCTTCTCTGCCTCCAACACACAATCTCTAAGTACACAGTTTTTCCCTCAATGAATAACCTCCAAATAAGTTGGGTACAAAATATCCTACCTGATCACAAGAGATCATCTTTTGATCTCTTATTGTGGCATACAGGTTATTGAACTTGTGAAAAAAGACCATTATTTTTCTCTCCTACTGAATGCTGTAGCCTTGTTGAAATGATATGTGCTCAGTGGACACACGGGACCGTATGTGGTTTCTCTGTACCCCGGGGAGCTTAAACAAACATTTAATTTATTTTTTTACTTACATTTGAGTCATTTGAACCCTTTGGATTTTTAATTCTTTTTAATTAAAAAGAATAATCAATGGCCCAGACAGTCAAGTATAATGTGTATGTTTCTTTCAGCAAAATGTAACATTTGCAATATGTAAAATAATATAACCATACACAGAAAAGAGCATGGATATTTGATTTGTTTTGATTGATCACATCAGACATGTATGTCATTGTCAGATTTTTGTATTTAATATAAATAAGAAACATCTTGTTCAAGTGAAAATTTTGGTCTCACAAAATTTAGTTCAGTTTCAACGCAATGTCAGGAAAAGGACAACCACCTCAGAATGCACATTCTGTCCATTCTCATATTTCCAGCTATGATATCTGAACATAGCTGTGTGAAGAAGGTTGATTATGTATACTAAACTTAGAGTGTGAATTAGTATGTGTACATGGATTTAAGTTAAGTGTACAACTTCTAAGTACAATGTATGTAATGCGGACATTATTTTGTGATTCTTGGACAGTAACTCTACATCCAAAATAGCATTATGAAAGCATTACAGCCATTGGTCGCATTTCCTGGTATGGCTTAGGTCCACACTTGGATGGTAAATTACCAAAAACTTAAAAAACACGGTCCACAGTTAATACCAGGGTTCAGTTTTTGTAACATCCCAATTTGCATAGTCTCAAACAGCGTCCTCATTCGGAGGCGAATGTAAGTAGGTTTGTGTGGGGGTGCGTTTGTATTTAGTAATTACCTGCAAACGTGGACCTTCATTAGGATACACACATCACAAACGTAGACACACCTACCATGGACGACGTCCACGGTTGCCGGCTATAACCAGGACAATGCAAATAATGTAAAAATGCATATAAAAGTTTCGGGAGTTCAAGACGGGTCACACTTGGATAGTAAGTTGTTGGGTGTGGGGGTGTGTGGTCCATGGTGTGTGGACTGAAATCTGGTGTATGTGTCCTTGGTTACATGTAGATAGGATTAAATCATATGCAGAATGAGGTCCTCGTTTGCAGATATTTACAAACAGGGGTGTGTGTGCAGTGTGGCGTGTGCACACTCATGCTACAGGAACTATTTGTTGAACTGGGTTAAGCACAACTAAACTCCTCAACAAAAGTTTGGAAAGTTTTTTCAAGCATCTATATCTCAAATTATTTGTGACCTGTTCATATCATGTTGCATATCAATGGATGCCTACATTGCTCCCCTTTACAATGACACTAAATTTGAAACAATCACTTTTTTTACGGCTGAATACACATCTTGTGAATGCAGTGGGGTCTCAAACCGAATGTGCCAAATTGACCATTATTCTGTGCACCAAGCTGCAATTCCATATCTTCACAATTTGGGACCTAAGGCAATCATCCCAGATGACAAGGTTGCCCCCACAGAGCCAGGGTAGTCAATGACTACCTGCAGAATATGGGAGTAGAGAGAATGGAATGGGTTGCCATCAGCCCAGACTTCAACCCAAATGAACACTTGTGTGACCAGCTTAGACGTGTTGTGCGTAACAGAGTAGCCAATGCAACCATATTGAATGACCTGTGACGAATCCTGGTTGAAGAATGGAGTGCCATCCCACAGCAATGTGTGAGCAGGCTGGTGAGCAACATGAGGAGGAGGTGATGGCTGTTCTGGCTGCGTATGGCTTTACCAACCGCTATTGAGGTTAGTGACTAGTGTTGTTTGAGCACAGAATAATGGTCAATTTGGCACATTCTGTTTGAGACCTCACTACATTCACAAGGCGTCTACTCAGCCGTGAACAAAGAGATCGTTTCAAATGTGGTGTCATTGTAAAGGGAAATAATGTAGCTATCCATTGATATGCAACATGATATGAAAATGTCACAAATAATCTGAGATATAGATGCTTGAAAAAACTTTCCAAACTTTCGTTGAGGAGTTTATATTGGTTGGCTTGTCATAACAGCCTACAGAATCCCTTCCTGCAATCATTAATAGAACTAGAGCAACCACATCTCTACTAGACTGGCCCCAGTCTCGGTTCGGTTCCATCTCTGGATAATGTAACAATAAATAATTACGTAATGCCCTATGAAAAAAATGCCAACTCCCCCCCTTATTTTCTTCAATGCAAAAACCCATTCCTCTTCATCCACAAATCGGCGCCACTAATTACACCCACCACAGTCAACCATGCAGCAATATAGAAATATACTCGTATTATAAGTGAACGCGAAAGTCCATTGAGCGCTGATTCGAGACTGGTCCAATCTGTTAGAGATCTCACTTCCAAATATTCGTTCAACGAAGCACGGTGATTCCGATGTCAATTACGAAAGCCCCGCCCCAGTTTCAATTCAAATATGGTAGCACAAAGCTATGCGCGGGATGTGACGCTTAAGATCGGATGGGACACTTGTCAACAACTGAGAGGTATTGAGCTCAAGTGCGCGCGGCGTCTGATAGACCCATGGTGCGCGCAATAATAAAAGGCAACCACTCGACTCGGACTTAGGCCTATTGTCCATATTGCGTACATTATCGCGTGCGGTTTGCAAATGTTTGCACATTATTTAGCTAGGGAAGCCTTTTCAAATCTCCCCCACTGCCAAGCTGCGTTGATTGGTCGGATACAATATCGTTGTTTAGTCGCTACACAAAGCGTTAATGTAGTGAAAACATGGGCGTGGTATATAGAAAGATTGCGTGACTCCAAATCCGTAAAAAGTGAACTTCCAGCAGTTTGTGGGAGCTGGAAGTCAAATTGCCTACAGACTGGGAGGGTCCGTGTATTGGGTTGATTTTTAATGCTATGTAATCTACATTACCAGTCGTTCTCCACGGACCCGAGGGAGGGTCTACATCTCTACTAAACCATAAAAATAAAACTCATCGGAGGCATTCAATTTAAATAATCACAATTAATTTGAATTGAGAATTGATCTGTCTTTTCAATGCAATGCTTATGGCATGTTACAATTGACTAAGCTTAATGCATCGCATAATGACTGGTATAGGTAGGGTCAATGCGTTAACTGTTGAATCAACCGTTTTAGAGCAGATTTAAATGTGGCTGTTTCTTAATTACAAGTTGTAAATCTTTTTAAAACCAGTTTGTTTTAGCATCAGGGGAACTTGGGTGCATCATGTGCATCAGGGTGCAGAAACTTATGATCTCAACCCAACACTGGTCCACATTTGTAACACTTTGTAAGACTTCAGACTTGCCAATCCAAAACAGATGATGCCATGGACTGATGAAGTGAGTGAGTCTATATTGCTGACTTTGGTGATAAAGTGATCTGCATGGTGTTTTGGCCATATTTTGCAGGCCTTATTTTGAGCAACAGTAGCTTAGCATATGTATGTACTTTTTTCAAAAATACTTACAAGTCTGAATTCAATGTTTGATCAGTGTTTGATTATGTTTTGGTGTTTAGCAAATCAGGGAATTGATCTTTAAAATTCCATCTCGGGTTCATGGGAAATTTGGTAAATAGAGCACACATTAAGGGGGTACTACACCCCTGTGATAAATTGGTGACTATTTTTGCATTTTCTCAAAAAATAATAACACACTGGTAACAAAAGTTATGTATATTATTGGGGCAATGAATCCAATTACTACACTGAAATTTCAGTGACTCAAGACAAGCGGTTCAGTATATATAATAGGAAATAAGGTACATCCTATAGCGGTACCTTATTTCTTATCATAAATAACGAACCGCTTGTCTTGGGTCACTGAAATTCCACTGTAGTAATTGGATTCCTTGCCCCTATAATAGACATACCTTTTGTTACCACTGTGTTATTAGTTTTTGAGAAAAATCCAAAAATAGACACAAATTTATCGAGGGGTGTAGTACCCCCTTAAGTACAATGGAAGAGCATGGTAGACCGATTTTATAGCATGCGTTCAATCCATGCCACACAACTGCATGTTATATTACCTGCCTGTATCGGAACCATTACATATTCCCAGCTTCACTTTTAAAACTTTTCATCAAATTTAATATCAAAAGTTTCTCTATTCTACCTCAAATCATTTCAGCTCCTGCAGCCAAAATTATCTTCCTCTCATGCATTTCATCTACTTTACAAAACCATATAAATATGATATTTTTAAAATGAAAATTGTTAAAAAATATTTGCAAGAATGAGAACCCTTACCCTATATCTTAAAGCTATGTGATCAAGAATACCACTTAACATGTGCCAAAAAATTGGGCTATTCCAGTTGAAATCCATCCACCCCTATTGAAGACATAACCTTACTCTTCCACACAGGAGATGTAGATTTCAAATGGAGTCACACATTCAGGTAAGCCTGTTTGAAATTCACACTCCTTACATCGTACGCGGGAGACTAAGGTAATGTCTTCCACAGGGGGTGTATGGAATTCATTTGGAATAGCCACACATTTGGTAGTATATGTACATACTATTGAACTTTTATTTCACATTCATTGGCATAGCTAATAGCGAGTTCCTTTTATTCCAACTACTTCAATAGGTTCGCATTACCTGGCTACGCTCCTGGCTACATATTACGAGGAGTGCACTGTGCCACAGAAGATATCTTATGCTTCCCATAATGCATTTCTCTCATTTCAATTTTCTGCACTGATTTGTCTAGTGCAACATGGGTGGATAGTGACGAAATGTACTTCAATGAACAGAGCACATCCAGATCTTGCAAAATATGTTTATTTCTTGACTATCGACCCATGTTTAGCCAGTCTATTCTCAAAATGAAACAGGAGTGTAATTTGATTAAGTGAGGTAACATATCATATTGCAAAGGATCATGGGAAGGGTAAGATATCCTCTCTGGCACTGCACATAGTGCAATTTCTCAATGTGAGAGATAGCTGAAGGCATTTCGCTACTTCTGCAAATTGCGGAGAGAAGGATTGTATCTACATTAGTTTGGAAACATACCAAAATAAATGTCTCATGTCACCAGGGCAAAACAAGATTACATCATTACGGCTGAGTTCCGTTGCAAAAGAGCTGAATTCGAGCACAATCTTCCATTCTTTTGTACTAAAATTTTTATAACTTGTTTTTGAATGAACATCCTGCATAGACTACATGTAGTTTTAGTTATAAGAAGCTAACAAGCTGCGGGTAGCTTTATTTCAAATCAACGAACATTATAATTTTTTTTAAAGTACCGTATACAACATGTAACTTATATATTTTATTATAAATCTATTATATGTTTGATGGTGACATGATCTGCTCCAATCATTACAAAGGGTGTGATTTGAACGACTTATATAGTATCATCATTTTGCATAGTAACAATGTCCACATCTCTAACATATTTATAATGTCAATTTCATAGTTTTATGCTGGCCAATGGCTTAAATCTGACAATTTCAAAATTACAACATTATAGGGTCAATTGGATCAGATGACGTCACAGTTCGGCATAAAATCCACAAACAAGTTTATTTTCAATTTTTCTTCCATTTTATTTTCAAAATTTTAAAATAGAATTGTAGTATTTACCAATGTGTAATATCATCTGGAGTATCGGTATCAAATTCTGCCGACAGGATGATTCATCTGCACCCACAGTGAAAGCTTCTGGATGATACAAAACTATGGTACAGTAAAAAGCTTAACTAAAAACAGTTTAATCTGTTTGAAATTCAAAGTGATGATACTGCCTGGAGTCAAAAGGTACATCAGTGTTTCAGATCTGTGTGATTAAGCTTAGGGTTGCCACAAGTTTTGAGTACAAGGTGGTGGCAGGTGGCACACAAGTAGCCAAAAATGCACCCAAAATCCTAACAATGTAGTTGCAGGTAGCACACAAGTAGCCCAAAATGCACCAAAATTCCTAACAAGGTGGTGGCAGGTGGCACACAAGTAGCCCAAAATGCACCAAAACTCCTAATACATATGGTTGGGTGCTTTTATAGAATCTAGCGAAGACGGCGCCCAATTGGGTGGATGATTACTTGATTGAACCCAGAGATAGTCAGTATATAGTAGCCACAAAACACATAAAAGGCATATTTTGAGCTTCACCGACCTGTCAAAATTGGCAAAATAAAAGGAACTTAGAGAAAACTACCATGACTTGATACTTGTGAAGACAGCCCAATTTTGAGCAAAGCAGAGCTACCTTTTCTGAGGTGCTGCAGGACATTTGAAAGTAGCCTAATTATGTGGGTAAGGCACTTTGTGGCAACTCTAATAAGTGTATTTCTTAATCTTCCAAATGAAAGGTAAGTATTTAGAAACACCTGAAGCATTGGTAATACTTTGATACGGTGAGAATAGTGCATCGTCAGTTTTAAACGTTTAGATTTTTTCTCCTTCAATTGTCAAAAGCAAACTAAAATGTTATCAAATGAATCTTACTGAAAAGGTTCACTTATACATTGCTAAGCTAGCAAGCATATTTATGCAACAAAAGTCTATCAACATTAGAAATAGTTTGTCAGTTTCCATGGTATGATTATTGTTGTAAAAATGTGACTGCTTATTGTTAGCAGTTGAAGGTTTAGGTGGTACTACACCCCTTGATAAATTTGTGACTATTTTTGCATTTTTCTCAAAAAATAATAACACACTGCACTGGTAACAAAAGTTATGTTATTATAGGGGCAAGGAAACCAGTTACTACACTGGAATTTCAGTGACTCAAGACAAGCGGTATGTTATTTATGATAAGAATAGAGGTACCGCTAGAATTTACCTCATTTCTTAACATATATAATGAACCACTTGTCTTGAATCACTGAAATTTCAGTGAAGTAATTGATTCCTTGCCCTATAATATACATAACTTTTGTTACCAGTGTGTAGTTATTTTTGAGAAAATGCAAAATTAGTCACAAAATTTATCAGGGTGTAGTACCACCTTAATCAATTCAAACATATATCAAGTTATCCACATCTCAAACATCCTCATGTGTCAGGGCACAGTTCTTAAATCATGCTTGAAATGCTAATAAAATAATAACCTTTGCATGTCTTGGGTACACAAACTCATAATCACAACATGAGGTCAAATTTTGAGCCATCATTCTTATAATGGGGATTACAGAACTCTGCCACTGGAATGAGATCATTTGGGTTCATAATATATCCTACCCACCACCATCACAAATTACACCATGTCAGCGATCCAATTTCTTTAATTCATTCTGCAGTGTGAACAGACATTCGTTTAGTAAAAGACTTCCCGATGACATTGATAAAGGGCAATGCGTTAATCTGCCTGACCGAAAGAAAAGAATAAGTCAAACCAGGGACCAAATACCTGTAATGTATACACACAAGTTGAATTGCATGTTAAATGGTCCATGAAACCCCGCTATTGTGTTTTAGGTGTATAATGATCAAAATGCAACAAATCAACGCTATTTAAATGTAATGAAGCAGAAACCATGGAAACTAATGAGAAAATATAACATTTTATGACTGCAAGTTTTAGTTTAAGTCAACACTTAAATCACAAATCGGATTTACGGATTTGCACATTTGCCAATTTCACTAAATGGCATTATGATACTTACCTAAATTGTATTGTTTACGATTTGTAAAAAGGTAAAGAAAAGGGCTAGATTGCACTTAAAATCCATACACCCCCTATGGAAACTAAACACAGCTTTTGAATGCACCTGTTCCATAGGATTATGAGATATTTAGAAATGCTCACATTTTTTCATTTGACAAACTTTTATTTAACAATTTTGCTATCTACTGTAGATGAACCTTGACTTAATGGGCTATTCCAGCTGAAATCCGTACACCGTCTGTGGAAGACAATCTTCCACACAGGGGGTGTAGATGTCAAATGGAATCACCCAATCAGGTAACCCCAATTGAAATTCACACTCCCTGTGTGAAAGATTAGGTCATGTCCTCCAGGGGGTGTATGGATTTCAACTGGAATAGCACAACCTGATTCAGAAAATCTGTATCGAGGTGGGAAACATAATATTGTAAAGTGTGCAACTGATTGTCTGATGGTTCTCAGCTTGCACTGTATGCCTGGAAAGTTAGTAAATCATCCTCTTTTTTTTTTGGCGGATAATTTCCGAACAATCATGCGCATACATACTCAATATGGGTGAACAAACCCGGTTTGTAATGAAGGCAAATTCAATCCATACGCATCTTCCAATAATGATGCCATCAAGCAGATGACAGGCGGTGAGGAAGAAGTCAAAACAAGTCATGTAGCACAGGGAACATGATCCGACTGATCAAATTTCACATACTGATTAAATTTTGAGGAAAATTAATCAAAAAATGATTACTTACAATTCATGGGTTACAATTGAATACACGTACACACAATGACTTCAGGAGAAATATTGTGATTAGACTTAAGTCTTGGAAAAAATATGATATATATTTATTTAGGGATCACAAGTTACCTGTCACCAATATGAATGCATGCAAAGCGACAAGTTTGTGTTCATAATAATGTACCATGTATACACAAAATGTCTGTTGCATCACAAATGAATGATTTTAGCATTTGACATTGTGAAAGAACCATTTTCTGCATAATAACCGCATTTGACATTTGAAAATGGCAGAATACCTTTACATTATCGTACAACGTACTATAAAAAAAGATGATTTTTCAATATTATAAGCTCTTTCCAATAAATACCATGTTACAAAATTGGATGAAACTTTGCACAGACTTGACACCGTCTTACCGGTACCTGAAGACTATTCGGGGACCGCACACTGCAAAAAATATTTTGAACTATTTAAATATTTTAAACAACTCAGGTTGTTTAATTGCCTGATTTTACAACTTGTTCTATATGTTGTTTAAACCTGGACTTGAACAAACCGAGTTGTTTAAAATACGTTTTGCTGTGTAATATTTGACATTGGGTGTGTTTTGGTGCACAAAACCTGCAAAATATTAAAGTCTGTTGTATCTCTTATATTTTTAAAAACCTACTTGAAATGCCAAAAATAGAGGTATTAGATTTTTTTTAAATCCTTGAAATGCTAACAAAGGGTACATATTTCATAAAACTTTTCCTCATTTAAGTGTTAAATAGGGGTTAATTGCATGCTTTTACACAAAATAAGGGGTATTTTAACATTTGTGTACATCCATATCAAAACGGTGCACTTGTCGGTTGCTACATGTGTCTTATTTCACATAATAGCTAGGAATAAATACCAGAACCATCTCAAGTGAAGGTCACATCAAATCATCCCCAAGTCACATGGTTCAGGAAAAAGAGAATATGCATGAAACCATATGATTTGGGGATGATTTGAAGAGACCTGCACTCCAGACGTATCCGGTACTTATTCCCAGCCATTATGTCAAATGAGACACATGTAGCAGCCGACAAGTGCATCGTTTTGATATGGATGTACACATTTAATCATCTTTATCTTTCTGTAATTGATGACTATTGATTTTGTCAAAATGGTCCACAATTTGTGACAGTCTTAGATCTTGTGTCCTGTCAAGCCTATCAAATATACAATAGACTCCTAAAGACACAATTCTGTCAACATTTCTAGTGCATTACTTTAAAATGTGTATCATAGGCTACTCTTAATAGTACTGTTGTAGATAGGCCCTAGGTGTGTTGTCGACACTACCCATTTCAATTAGTGGGTTTTTAGCGGGTTCGCCGTCGGACAAGTTTAGAACTGTCAAGCTTTCGTCAGGAGTAGCTCTGACTTCTTCAGGACAAAGTACCTAAGAATGAGACATGTAGACCGCCCCTTGTCTACTGATGACTCTAACAAGAGTCGTTCACTGAAGAATGCCACTTGTCAACAGAGAACAAGCAGATCTCGCCTATCTGCTAATATAAAGGTTTTGGTGGCTCTGAAAAGAGCCGTTCAATGAAGACTGCCCCTTGTCTACAGAGAACTAGCAGATCTCGCCTATCTGCTAATATAAATACAAATTTCCCCATTTGTTGACATAAAACGATCATTTATGGACAAAAATAATACGAGCTACGAAAAAGATTCAGTGCTGTACCCAGTACTAGGAACAAAATTGGCCACATTTACAACTTTGTTTCAAGATGTGTTGTCGACAGTTTCTGACAATACCCATATCCCCATTTGTTGACATAAAATGATCATTTATGGACAAAAATAATACGAGTTACGAAAAAGATTTAGTGCTCTACCCAGTACAAGGAACAAAATTGGCCACATTTACAACTTTATTTCAAGACAATGCAATTGTTTGTTTTAAATATCTACCCTCCAAAAGCCAGAAAACTGTTACCAGTGCACAACGTTCAGTAAATCCTGTTTCTCACAAACATACATGTATGCATTGCCAACTTTTAATTCAGAATTGCATTTTAAACAGGGAGTTTTTCGATGTTTAATGTTACCTTTTATGTGAACATGGTGAAGAAACAATTCCCAGGTTGTTAACACTTGATATTGACATGACACAAAGGGAGGAAAGGGGAGGAGAGAGGAAGGAAGACTAGGAAGTGGGGGAGAGAGGGAGACAGAGAAAGAATGACTGACTGAGATTATAGAGTGGGAGAGATAGAGTTAAGTCTGATTCAGATGTCACATCGCAACAGTGTGCAATGCAGTGATGCTTTTTTACACCACAGCATTGTGCGATGAAATTTAAATGTACTGCAACGATATATCGCGATCACGATGAAAAGGTTGCTGTCCTGATTTCATTCTTCCACAGTGAATGCCGACCTTGAGAGTTTGCAGCAGCCAATCACAAGTGTGCACGGCCACGATATCACAAGAGAGACTGAAAAAGTTGCAGGGGTAGAAATAAGGGACCCTTTCCTGATAGCCATCCGGGCTATCTAGCCATTTTTTCTGATAGCCCTGGAGGAAATTCAATAGCCCTGAAAAAAGACATTGTGTTTGCAAAATTCAAACCAATCGTTTGGTCACAATCATGCTCCAACCACTTGAATTCATACGGCCATTTTTTGCTGTAGCCCCTCACTTGGGAGCCTTCATATTTGTTTGCCTTTGGCCTTTCTGGTGGTGTAGGCTTGGCCTTTGTGTAAAAACCTCTCCCTTCTTGAATGATCTACTACACGGGTATACAGGAACAGGCGAAATCTGCATCAATAGCCTGGCGGCTACATGGAGATTAAACCCAATAGCCCAACAAAAAATTTAATAGCCATGGCTATCAGGCTACCGCTTACTTTGACCCTGAAGTAGAACAAAATTCAACTCTTGTCGCCTATGAAATTTTCACTGCACGATGAGAATTTTCACCGCCGAGCTTGTAAAAGCCTAGCTCAGATTTCATCTTGGTTGCGATGTGAAGTCTGAATTGGACTTTAAAGATATGGATAGAGGAGAAAACTCATGAGAGAGATGGACAGAGGAAAAGAGAAAGAATAAGAGAGAGAGACACTATGGACCACAATGGCCTCATCCCAATGGCATAGTTCAATAACCTCAATTAAACAATCAAGAGTGCTAAATATGACCTCAAGTTGCAGAGTATGAGTTTATGTACTCAAACTTTTAAAGGTCATTCAATGAATGTACAAATGTTTTGGGGTTAAAGAACTGTGCCCTGATAGATGAGCATGTTGTGGATCCTAGTGAGAGAGAGATGTGTACTTTGGGTAGTGGAAAGGAGAGAGAAAGAGAGATGTAGAGAGAGAGCATGCAAACACATTTCTTTGAAGCAATTAGTGTTGCCCTAGCATCATGACCATGTAGACAAATCAATCTAGACTGTCGCCAGCACAAAATGATCATCACATTATTTTGTGGGATATTAAAATTGTACCTGATTCATGCTTGCTATACTTGCTTACACTGAAAGCAATGCATTTTAATATAAAGTATTTCATGCGATACGGCATGTAAGGAGGTGTATAGAACACAATTAGGAACTTCATTATTCACAATATATTAAACATGATTAATTAAGATATCTTGGTGCGATACATCATGTAAACTTGTGTTTGCCATAATTGTAACATCTAATATTTTAATAAATTCAGAGGACAATACACAATGTTCCACTTTTTTATTCTAAAAATGCTCCTCTTCTCATGTTGAGATGGGTATCACAACCGTGCATATGTCATAGTACTGGCAGATCAACAATATATTGACAGGGCTGGGATTTGTCTCCTCACCGCCAACGGAACGAGTAAAGCGTTATGAACATCAAACATGGCAGACTGTTTTTAAACTGATTTTTCATGTTCGACCTGTGTGTTCCTCTAAGCTGCCTCTTTGCTATGAGAGTGATAGTTATGGTTCATTTGTATCGCTGCAATGGGTATTGCAGTTGAAATCCATACACCCCCTATGGAAGACATGACCTTAAAATCTTCCACACAGGGAGTGTAGATTTCAAATGGAGTCATAACCTCATTTGAAATTCACACTCCTGTGTGAGAGATTAAGGTCATGTATTCCAGAGGGTGGATGGATTTCAACAAGAAAAGCCAAATAATGTGTATGTAAGATATTCACTAGTACAAGGGAGACAGATGACAAGCACATTCTATATCACAGGTGTGAATGACCCATTATGTCAATACAAGAGAAGGTGTCAGCTTCTTCACTGCTATCTATACCAAATCATACGCACATCCCTTCATATTGATCTATCAATGGATGACGACCAGGGGAAAAAATTGGCTATTCCAGCTGAAATCCATACATCCCCTATGGAAGACAGGACCTTAGTCTCCCACACAGGGGTGTAGATTTCAAATGGAATCACCAATTCAGATAACCCCATTTGAAATTCACACACCCTGTGTGGGAAATTAAAGTCATGTCTTCCACAGGGGGGGGGGGGATGGAACTGGAATAGCCAAATAACTGAAGGCAAGGCAGTTCAAGGCACTGAAGGCAATTGCCTTGGATGCCCCTGGATGCTTTTACTTTGTGTCGCTTGGTACCCTACCATGAAATAGCCATATTGTCTGGCTGCCTGCATAAAAGCCCGAATTAACTTTTTACCTTGGACTCTATCCCAACACAAAATGAGACCTTTTCCCACAAAAAGAGAGGAAAGTTGCAAATCTTTCTTTTTGAGTCATGGTCAGATTTGCAATCTCTGGATCATAAGCTTTAAAATTACTTAATTTGCCACAATTGCTCTTCTCACTTGGAGTTCAAGAGTCAATATTTCAAAGTAGAATTCTGTTGTTTTCTGGCATGTTCACGGAACCGTTTATCTCCTTTTCTCCCCTGGTGACTTTCCACTAAATTTGTGAGAACAGACCTCAAAGTGTTGAAAAAAGAAAAAAGAAGTCCAAATTAGTCAGTAATTGTCCACTTTCTTGCTGTGCATGAAGTTACAAAATTATACTCTACTACCGGTACCACAAATTTCCTCAGTTCATTACAGAACAGAGGCAAAATATTAATAATTTGGGTACCGTTGTCCTGTCTATTCATTCATTAAGGTTAAATACAATTGATTTTCAAGGCTTGATTCCAGAGGGGCGTAAGTTAATAATGGAAACAGCCATGCAGAAAAGAATGAACTCACGCGTACAATAGTGTATCCACCAAAAAAACGTTGACGACGTAAAGAAAGCAGCAAGTTTAAAAAGCCCCCACCTCGGCTCACTTTTTGAAACTTGGTCCCATTTGTAAAAGATACTGATTTAATTTTTGTCATAATTATCAACTTCAATTATTTCCAGAAGTGTTATGTATCTTTAATGTGCCGATGCGATATTAAGTTGTTAGCATAATTCTGGAACGATCAGAAAGGTTATTATGTTGTTCTTGGCCAATATCCTATATATGTTTTGTTTTATAATAATTATTAAGTTCATGACCAATGATTGAATTAAACGAATAACAAGTAGGCATGTTAATGGCAATGATGCTATTGTTTAAACGTTAAAACCACCGATTTGCTGTTGATATTCAAAATGGGACCAAGTTTCAAAAAGTGAGCCGAGGTGGGGGCTTTTTAAACTTGCTGCTTTCTTTACGTCGTCAACGTTTTTTGGTGGATTTTCTTTCTTTTTATGAATGTAGCCAAGCAGCTCTAAGCTTGGAAAGTCATCGGGTTACGAAGTACTCCATAAAACGAATAAAACGAAAAATAGATGTTTGAAATGATGTTATCCTTGATTTCTGACAGTAAATAAAACTATATCAGCCGTTTATTTTTAAAACTTGCTGGTCACAGCTACCGCGTGACTGTAATGTTAATAGGGATACATATACATTTTAATAATACTTTAATTATTCAAGGTAACTAAGAAATGTAAATATGAACAACACATACCCAATGTTGACGATGCCAGCGAGACAGAGAGTCAGTCCGATTTACTTCAAATTGAAACTATGTAGCAAGGCTTATATTACGGAAGCGTCTTAGTGCCACGACTTAGCAAGATAATTATGTTTTAATGATTGTGGTTTTTTGTAGCCCTGCGGGGCAATCTAGTTGGATATCCAAATTTCGCGGTTGATAGTTCTTTGTAGCCCTAGTTGGATTTCCCTATTAAGCGGCGGTTGTTGGCGTTCTTTCGCGGTTTGTAGTTTTAATTTCCCTCATTCTTCATGCCCTACCCTCTATCGGGGTTAATTTATAGTTTAAGCTTGTTGGATAACTATACTTGCGGTGTGTGGTTCTTTGTAGCCCTCTGGGCAATCTAGTTGGATATCCAAATTTCGCGGTTGATAGTTATTTAGATTTATAGATCTAGTTGGATTTCACTATTAAGCGGCGGTTGTTGGCGGTCTTTCGCGGTTTGTAGTTTTGATTTCCCTCATTCTTTATGCCCTACCATCTATCGGGGTTAATTTATAGTTTAAGCTTGTTGGATAACTATACTTCGCGGTATGTGGTTTTTGAAGCCCTCATGGGCAATCTAGCTGGATGTCTCTATTGAGCGGCGGTTGTTGGTTGTCTTTCGTAGTTTGTGGTTTTATTTTGTTAGATATCTAAATTTCGCGGTTTGTGGTACTTTGTAGCCATGCGGGCCAATCTAGTTGGATATCCCTAGTGAGTGGCGGTTTTTGGCGTTCTTTCGCGGTTTGTGGTTTTAATTTCTCTACTTGTTCAGGCCCTGGCCTCTATCGGTGGCTAATTTGTCTTTTAAACTGGTTGGATATCCATATTTCGCGGTTTGTGGTTCTTTGTTGCCCTGCCGGGCGATATAGTTTGAGGTCCCTATTAAGCGGCGGTTGTTGGCGGTCTTTCGCGATTTGTGGTTTTTAATTTCCCTCAGTCTTCAAGCCTTGCAGTCTCTGGGGGGGGGGGGGTAATTTTAATAAACAATTTCCCTGAGAATAAAACATCTTGCTTTGATAAAAAAAAATATCACAATAGCACCATATGTTTAAAATTATGTTATCCTTGATGAACGAAAATTAATTGGTTAATAAAAGATTGTAAAAAAAAATAAGTTGGTCATCGGATTTCGAACTCCAGTCCCGGAACAGGAGTCTAAGTCATTTACCATTACACCACTGGACTCGGCTGCGAAATAGCGTGTCGATGTACAATATTTATTACATGAATTGATGTGTCGTCCGAAAAGAACAAAAGAATTGTGAAAAATTTGATTTTTTTGGCGAATGGGGATCGGAATGTGTATGTACGGTATTTCAGAAATTGCTAGGGTATAATTGGAAGTGAATCTGAAAAAGTAGTGTGAAGGTGATAACCAGGTAGACCTGTAGCAGTGTCTAAAAATTCTGGATCAGTATGATTTGCCACTAATTTTCGCTATGAAATACCGCGTGAAATGGAAGCAAAAATATTTGTTTATTACGAACAATGATTGACTGTAGGATTGGTGGCCCTTTTTGAATTAATGAGTTGTCAAGATATTACACCTGGGTCTGTAAATAACATTTAGCATGGTTTTAGCCACATTTTGTACCCAGCGAAAAATAACATCGAACAATAGAAGTCAAGTGTTTTAATGTTAGCTGTAAATATAGTCTCGCGGGAGCATCTGTTATTAGTCTTCTTTATCAGTCTTTTTTTTTAAAAACTTGCTGGTCACGGCTACCAGCGTGACACTAATCAATCTGAACTAGGGCCATGGACAAACCGCGGCTCGTGAGTCATCCTATATGTTGCAGGGATAGGGACAGGGCGACCATGATAGGACCATATGGGCTGATGGGGGGGTGATTGTGGGCAGCCGTTTTCGGCAATTTTCCTTTGGATTTTCTAAATTTTCAATTTTTAAAATTATCCTGGATGATATCTGTCGTGAAATAAATCAATGCTTCTATAGGCTATAATAGGTCTAGTATGCCTATTTATACCCTGATTATGCTATATATAGGCCTACAACAATAACTACAACAACAGTAACAAAACCAACAACCAATATTTTGTTAATCTAATTTGTAAAAATATATTCATAGGTCGCGCCTATTAGACTAGTATAGTCTAAAAATTCCTGAATTATATAATGAAAAAAAACGGGCAAAAACAATCAATCGCTGCAGTCAGAAAGAAAGAAACGAACAAGAAAAAAAAAAAAGTGAGAGAAAATAAAATAAAATAGATGGAATGGACCACATAGGGACTCGAACACGCACCAAAGTTTTCCAGCTCAAAACTATAGTATTATATAGTCGAACGTGAGTCCGACGGCGCTAACCGATTGAGCTACTGAGCGACCTGTGAAATCGATTGATCTCAAACTGACTATTATGGAATAGTGCATACCAGGCTCTTATGATAAACAATCTCATCACCGCTGTAAATGTCGGAGGTATCGATGGCGAAAAACCTCGATTTTTGCAAAAGTAGCTTAAATTTGGAGTGAAATTCAAATGGTAAAGGGATCGACATACTTTTGAGAAATAATGTAGGCAGTTAGAAATCAAAATTAACGTTCCACAATCCAGATATCGATAATGTAACATAACAGTGTTTTGTGGTACAAGATTCTCGAAAATTGTTCCCCAAAACGGGCTAATAAAATTTAATCGGTACTGTATTTGCTTCTTCCCCATGGCAACATTATTTCTTTGGTCGATTTGTAGTACAATACAAAAAAGGAGAAAACAATCACAACGAAGGATTTTCAAACGGATTCTAAAAATTTGTATAAACACACAAAAATAATGTTAAGATACATCTATGCACCAACATTTGACTCACTGCGATATTTGATTGCTGAGAAAACACGGTTTTAGAGAACAACTTTATACGTCTTTTATACGTTTTTTATACGTTTCTTCGTGTAACCTTAATTAAATGTTTTAAACAAACAAATAACAAATTTAAAAAAATACATAAACACACAAATGCTCAGCAATGATAATGGGCAATGCTGAATGGATGGTCCAATATACACTAAAGTTCCTTTCAAAAGCTAAGATAAATGTAGTCCGTCGCTATCAAAATTGCTCTATTAATGGCTGTATCGGTCATTTGACGGTCATATGGACAACCATTTGGTAAAGCCTGTGTCAACATTTCATTGAGTAATTGAAGTTCCCCATTTACTGTAATGTTATTTTTTTATCTACATGTACAGATGATAATGGCAAAACATGAAAGCAATGAAGCCATGAAGCCATGAGTAATGAGATCTGGCTGATGAGAGGCCAGTTTGGAGCTATGTTTTCAAGCAAATGAAACAACACCACATATCTTTCTTCTTTGGAGACCAAGGAAACATGTAAAGGAAATCATTCTGTTATGGGAGCAACTTTAGCATGTTTAGAATAGTGGTGGCTAAATCAAATCTCCTACTCCTAACTACATGTACAACTACTGTACTGAAAATTCAGCAAATCAAAGCAAGTAGTTATTGATTTATTGATCAAATATTGGTTTTCCCTCATTTTTGACTGTAACTCCACAACTGTTTCCAGTTCCAATTTCCAGTGCAGTAGTTGTAGTCCTTGCCCCTATAATATACATATCTTACTTGTCCCCAATGCGCTATAATTTTTGAGAAAAATGCAAAAATAGGCACAAAATTGGGCAGGGTGTAGTACCCCTTAACCCTATAACCTAACCCTAAACCTAAAACCTAACCCTAAACTCTTGGGGTTGTGGCAGATCATCTTAAAGTCCATCGTAGCATCACACGATGAAATTAAAATGTACATTTAATTTCACTGCGCGATGATGCGATGTGGGGTCTGCATCTCCTTTTATGGTCATTCCGCTGACCTAGATTTTCCAGCAGCCAATCACAAGCGTGCACTATCGCGATATTGCAGCGCTATGTGAAGAAAGTTGAACGTTGAACAAAGTTCAACTGTCATCCAGCGTTCGAAATAGGGCTGGCCAGCCGGCCATTGGCCTGTAACTTTTTGGCCTGGCCGGTAACTTTTCTAACTGGTACCTAGTTGCCGGCCCGGCTGGCGGTAACTTTTAAGGTCAAGCCTGCCGTTAGCCCGGCTGGCCTGTAACTTTTTGAGGCATATTTCGAACACTGCTGTCATCGCCAACAAAATTTCCACCACGCAATGAGAATTTTTACCACCGAGCTCATAGATACCTGGTTCAGATTTCCGTTTTAAAATCACTGCAGCATCGCATCAGCTGCGATGTGGAGTCTGAATCGGACTACCCTGCTTAATTAGATGTTACAACATCATTAATTGTCAACAGTTCATTGGTATAATTTTACAACCAGGTTTCTGCCACTGATTGCAGATTGACACTTGAGTTGGTATACAGTACACTGTAGGCCTAAATGGTTTCAATGTCACCACCAATTGCAATTGTTGATTTAAAAGGATAAATTGTTAAATTATTAAAATAAATGTAGATGGTGACCATAATTACTGTTCCAACCACCATGTGAAATTTGTGTGTGTAAATTTTGTTGTCTAAAGTATCCCAGAGATAAAGTCAATAAATCAATGATACGATGCTTTCACAACATAAATGGATGGAAAAAAGAAGAACTTCAATCAAAATACATTACTAGAAGTACACAATTACACCAATACAATTATTCTTTTCCACCCCTTATGTGCCACCGAATCAAATCCTATATCAATTAATCTATTCTCCCAGGCCAAGAGAGACAAGTGTCTTGTCTCAGCACGAATGTTGCCTCTTTCTCACTCATCGTCATGGCAATTTGGCGATATTTCTCAGATGGGTGCGGATTGAAAAGTGGCTCTCAGAGCGGATGACAAAGTAGATTTGCACTTGTTCATTAGTCAGTGTAACAGAATTGTAATTGGCCCTATGATTGAATGGTTTTAAGTTTCATAGACATCTAAAATGTGAAAGGTTGTTGAAGTCTCCCTTGTGGAATAACGCATTAAAAAGCTGCTTAAGTAGATTTAATAAATAATACATTGTAGCAGGGGCTTTGTGAATATATACTAGTAAGTAGAGGTATAAATTTGCCCTTTAAATATGATTGCAACTGTGATCTTAAATACTCTCACAAATTGTGATTCCACTTTATTCTTTTCCTCAAGACCGCAAACAAAGATTTTGTTTTTTTTCCTTAAAGAGGAAGTCCCGCAAGAGTAGTTCTTCTGGGGTGAACTAAATCTGCCTGGTTATCAAATTAATCAGTACAAGGTTATCTCTGAATTCGATAGGTGCTAATTGATGTTTTTATCGTATTGCATTAATTAGCACCTGTCAAATTCAGAGATAACCTTGTCACCGATTAATTTGATAACCAGGCAGGTTTGGTTCACCCCAGAAGAACTACTCTGGCGGGGCTTCCTCTTTAATCAGGATTTGAGCCTGGGACTCTTGGGTATCTGATCTAGCAAGTTCTCTGACCAACAGATGTATACATGATCCAAGGTTTTTATAAAAAAAAGAAGTGAAGTGTCAACTTTACTGTTTTCATTTCCTTTTACATACCTTCAACCAATGACCAGGGACAAGTGATTTGCGCGGGAAAAAATAGCCAATTGCATGTAGAATTGCGCAGAACCTTTTTTCAGTGCAAATCATGTATCCCTACCCATAGAAAAAAAAAATAGCCAATTGCGCGGAAAAAAAGTTCCGCTCAAATCACTTGTCCCTGCCAATGACATACATAAAAACATATACCGTATTTCTTCGAATAAACGCCCCCGGGGGCGTTGCATTTTCCAAACGGGGAGCGTTTATTAGAGGTTATTTTTAGCACGACAATTCCCGTTAAAAAGGTAAGCTTAAAAGTCACGCAAAAATGACGAACTATTAACTAGAAACACTGACTTTTGGTTCACTTTTTGATACAAATATAATTAATTAAAGGCAGAGTTACACTTTTTGGCTTCAAATATGGTAGGCCCTGAGATTTTAACAGATAAATGTACTCACCTGTTCCTTAGGACTCCGTCCCCCTCCTCGTTTTTCTCTTCCAAACTCAATTATATCCCTCTCCTGACTATCAATGGATAGGAAACTCCACGCCACAAGACACTGAACACCGACGATAAGCGCCGCGATGTACAGCACAAACCGATAGCGATAGCAAAATCTGGCGGAACGATGAATTGGTCCACTGGCCATTGTTCTTGTTGATTGTACAATGAAGGGTTTCACTGGTTGGTGTATTCGACTTCAGACTCTTGTTCTGGAAAGATGAATGGATGCATATTGGGCAAAATTGAGATATTTGTAATTTCGAACAACAATATTGTGTGAGACAAATACAACTACAAGTACCGGTACCGTACATTTGTATACAGTTGTCACTTCACTTCACTAAGCTTACCCATACCAAAACTCTAATCCATGTCAAGTCAAAGATGGCAATTGATTCCATAATAATTGTAGTCTGCAATTTCACTGTTCAGCTCTAAAATTCGGTCATTTTTATTTTGGTGGGCAAGGCCACACTTCACCAAGCTTACCCATACCTAGGCCTGCTAAGAATACGCAATTTTGGAGGCCAAAAAACGCACCCCGATTTTCCAAAAAACACACAAATCCGTGATTTCCCGCCAAAAACGCAAAATCTAAAAAAATAATTGCGTATTCTTAGCAGCCCTACCCATACCAAAACCTCATGTCTATGATAGCAATTGATTCCATAACAATTGCAGTCTACAATTGCACTGAACATTCAGCTCTGAAATTTGGTCATTTTTATTTTGTGGGGCAAGGTCACATTGGCTTCAACCACAGATCCTGGAGAAATTTTTTTTTAATCTGTGCTTCAACCTAGAACTAACCCCATAATTTGCAAACTGCAACGCCCCTTGAATAGCAAGTGAAGCTACCTTTTGCATATCACCATTTTGGGGGCCTGAGTTACATTGGCTTCAACCCTCAAATTTCATCACATTGGCCTCAAAAGCGGCAAATTTTCAGGGGCACTATGCCATTCTAGATTTCTTCATTGAGAATTTGATACTTTTGCCATCAGACATCATGGTCAGTTGGGGCACCAACAGCCATGGCTGCTGTGACCATCCTTGAAATTTAAGAGTACACCACCCTTGTGTTTGCATTCATGTGTAATTAGTCTGTGATCATGGTAATAGCAACTGGTTCTTTATTCATTTTCTGCAATGTCTGTTTCTGTCAACTTTCTGACCTCCTTTTCTTATTTTCCTCCATGTACATTTTTTGTAAAAATTGAGGATCTGGCAAACAGAATATGTGATAGGAATAAAGCACTTGACTTATTACCAATAGGTTACATTGTAAATATTGGTTTTTCATACAATGTACAATCATGTATGAGGCATCCCTGTCTGAACAGTTTCCCCGGAACCAGCAGGGCGGGAAGGCCATATATATTTTAAATTGGATTTACAGGTCTGGATCGATAAATATTGTTTCTACTCTTCAAAAAATTTAGTGTAGGTCCCAGGATCAGGTTATATTGTTTCTTCTCTTCAAGAAATTTAGTCCAGGTCCTGGGCAAGCATCAGTTGAAAGTTAAAAATCTACAAATTAACCAATGATATACATGCACCTATAATACTAGATTTATTATTTTTGCTGACATTTTGCAAGTACTTAAAGTTTGAAACGTCTAAAGTAAGTTGGTATGTTAATTTGGAGTCGCAGATGCCAATGTGTATTTATATGCAAAACTATGCATATGGCAATAAATTTTGATTCTCATAACAGAATCT
Organism: Amphiura filiformis; assembly: GCF_039555335.1. Lineage (NCBI taxonomy): Eukaryota > Metazoa > Echinodermata > Ophiuroidea > Amphilepidida > Amphiuridae > Amphiura > Amphiura filiformis. The sequence goes on along the minus strand of NW_027305513.1, from coordinate 166,655 downwards.
TGCAAGAACCAATTGATTCTTAATATTTAATTATCCAAACCTTACATGTCTACGACCTGTTGTTTACTTGATATTTTTTAAGAAATAATTTGGATTCTCGCAAATCAATTTTAGGAGAATCATTGCGAGAATATTCTTGACAAATTGCATCCCTGGTCAGATACAAAATATACTGAAGCCTCAATCTTCATCCAACATAGAATCAACTTCTGATCCAACATAGAATCAACATTTCTTACTGCAGTGCAGTTGGAGCAAGCCAAAAAGATGTGCAACAGTGCAAGTGTCCAATACGTGTGGTGGAACAGCCAAATCCTGGCAAAAACAACCACTGAATGGAATCTATCGCGTATGACGTCATGCCTAATTCACCACGTAAACATAATATGGCTCAAGATTCGGACCACTCGCCATTTAAGTTTCATATTTTGAAATCTGTTGACGTTTTAATTATTCCCCGATTTCCGATCGATTATTTATTGCCGTGTCCAGGGCATAATTTAGTGTAGGCAATTTTTATAGCAAAAAATAAAAATTTCCAATTTGTATCCATAGCAATTGTGTCTAGCAAACTACCATAAAATTGTCTTAAAATGTGGAGCAATTTGCTATGCGATACCAGCTATTATTTAATATGCCCTGGCCATGTCATGTGTGGGAACCAGCGCCTCTCCAGGAACCAGCCGAACTTCAGAACAAAAAAAAAATGATCTGAATCTGAAGGATAGGAATTCTCAACGCTTCTCATTCGAAGCCAACCGGGAAGATGTGGTGATAATTAGTCCAGGTCTTTTTTCGCTGGCTGATGTACATGTAGCTAGCCAGGGTTTCCTTGAATAAGTGTATCTAGCTCTAGTACATGCAGTCATGCATTGACATGTAGGCCTATGATGTAGATGTGGAAGAGTGTTCCAATTGTTTAGAAAAAATGAAAAGTTGTAATAGTTGGATTTACTAACTTGAGCTGGGATGAGCTGCGCGTCTCCTAGTCTGGACTGGCTGCAGAAATGTGGGACTTGCATAGGATTGTAGAGATATTAAATTTCGCTAAATTTGACTCTTCTAGGCATATTGACCATATATGTTTTGGGAGACTGCCCAAACAGGATCCCAAACCGCGGATGACGGGTTCTATTCTGTAGTATGTGATATTCCTTCAAAGATTCCCCATACCATGATACAGTAACAGTCTATTAGTTATAATGTTCAATGTCATTGTTGGACATCATCGACAGAGCCAGAGGACAACGTATACTGTGTTCCTTGACCTTGTTTTTGTACAACATCATTAGTTCACCACGTAAACTTGTATGGCTCAAAATTCGGACCGCCCGCCATTAAGTTTACTGCTTTCTGTGTTTTGAAATTTGTTGACGTTTTATTATGATCCCCGATTTCCGGTCGATTATTTTAGCTGTGTCACGTCACATGCATGACGCTGGTGGGTACCAGCCAAACATCAGAAAGAAAAAAAAACTCGATCGCCGATAACGATGTGATATGGGACTTACATAGGATTACACAGAGATATTTCTTGCCAAAATTTGACCATTTCTAGGCAAGTTGGCCCTACTTTGTCTGCGTTAATATGTGAAAAAGGACATACGTGCAGTCGTGCAATGCTTGTTTTGGGAGACTGGGAGGGATCCGAATAAAAAAATGATGGAGCCTATTCTTGACTGTGTAATATTCCTTCACCACGCTGCCGTACGGTAATAGCCTTATACGATGGACAGATAGTATCAGTTTGTGAATGAGGACATCGTATAAGTTCCTTGTACTAGTACAATGACAATGTCATGCCGCGATGCCGACTCGCGACTGCGACATCCAAGAGAATGCTGACAAATAAATGAAGTAGCGTACGACCTGCTAGCACTATTCATTCTGTACTCTAGAATTATTTATTCTGGATCTTGTCTGGAGGGAACTTGAGGGCCGAGGTCGAGGGGTAAGCTTACCTGTCAGTCACACTCGGCAGAGCAGAGCAATGGTCCACAATGCAATGGATGCAGTCTCACTTCGATAACATTTACAGGTTCTCCGGTAAATGATGATCAGTCATATTTAGATCCAGTTATATTTAGATTGTAAACAGAGATTTTGTTTACAAGAGACTCAACATACTTGTTTGCAGTGTACACCACCATACAACACAATTTATATTAAAAGTACAGTACAGTATACAGATACCACATCACATTGTGTGTACACTCAGTGCATGAGTGACTGACTTCCTGACGTGTGTTGGCAAAGTGTTTCTAGAGTCTGTTTTACAAGTTTTCCCTGTTATAGCACTAAATAATTCTTGTAGAATATTTCCTAGGTAAATTGTACTATTAAAACAACTGTTTACATATGAAAAAGAACACAATTCCAATGAGCATGGTAATAGAACTTTTAACATGATATCAGGCAAGGAAATGTGACAAAGAACTTAGACTTCCAAAAGTTAATTTGTTGTTAATTTCAGAAACGATAATTGATTGCTTTACTTCCGGTGACAGGTGCCAAATAAACAGAGGGCGGTAGATAGAAATCCCGACGGCAGACGGCAGCCTCAGCCTGCAGACCCTGGCAGCCCACTGTACTGGCAGCCTGGACGGTGGCAGACCCTGGTGGCAGACCCTGGAAGCAGACGGACAGTGTCACAGACACAGTAAGGCCCGTCTTTGTCTGCTCACAAGTTGACGATGGCAGCACCCCCCAAAAAAAAAACCAACAACAACAAAGGTCCACTTCACTACCGTAAAATGGGGTAACTTTGGGCACTTTGCAGAGTTTTTACACTGCTTCCAAACTTACAAAACCAATTACCGTATTTCTAATTAACTCTTTTTTATGACATTAGGGTTCCCTTCTACACCTTGAAGTTGAAAAAGATTTTTTAAATAATTTTGTAACGGTGCCCTAGGGGTTAAAAATAGCCTGACCAAAGTTATCCAGCATTTGGGGCATTTTTGGTCAGAGCATTGCATTCCATGAAGAACAAAAATCAAAAAATTCATTTGCTGTAGGCTATATGGGCAAGTTTTTGTTTTTTGTGACATTTGACCCATTGCAAAATTAATCAGCACAAATCGTTGCTCACAAATATTTATTTTTATTTTTCTGAAAAAAATGTAAAAAAATGCTCATTTTTGGTCAAAAATCCCGATTTTTTGGTAAAGTGGCCGAAATTGGACATGAGCGACTATTATTTCTTCCAAATATATTTCTCACACCAATGACTAAAAACAATATTGCTGTACGAAAATATGACCATCTAAAAAAATATGTTTGACCGACCAAAGTTACCCGGCTGACCGAAGTTACCCCATTTTACGGTAGGAAGGTGGGGCATAACGGACCCCCGGGGCAAAACGGAACCACCTGGAAAAATAGGCCTTGGCAATACTGCCGTCTATGCAAATTATATTGAGGAACACAAGTATGGCTACGAGGCTTTACAACAAAAATTTTATCTGAAACAATCCACTGACATTCGAGCAAGATCGAGTCAAAAAATTACTACCCGTCTGGTGTAAGATATGTAGATGTTTAAGGGCTGGGGTATGAACGTTTGGACAGTATTTATTGTGGGACATTAGAGCACATCAGACATATCGAATTGCATTCTGAATACGAAGAATGTCATTCTGATATCAAATAATTTTGATTTTTGAAATTCGCAATTTAATACACATTTTATGGCAAATCATTAAAATTGATATTTTTGATATTTAACAGTACTTGAAGTAAACTTTATAAATCTGATGATTTGTACTTAAAGTGTATGTAGGTGGGATGAAAAGTCGACGATCAATTGAAAATTTTGACCTTTCGTATTGAAGATATGGATTTTTTTCCCAAAACACCAAAAAAAATTAGGTCTTTTTGGGAAAAAAATCCATATCTTCAATATGAAAGGTCAAAATTTTCAATTGACCGTCGGCTTTTTCCTCCTGCTACATACACTTTAAGAATATGTCATTAGATTTATATAATTTACTTCGAGGACTGTTATATATCAAAAATTTGAAAAATATCAAATTTTAATAATTTGTCATAAAATTTGTATTATATTGTGATTTTCAAAAATGAAAATTATTTGATATCAGAAAGACATGCTTCATATTCAGAATGCAATTCGATAGGTCTGAGGTGCTCTCATGTCCCACAAAAAATACTGTCGAAATGCAATAAACGCTCATTTTAGATCCCTTAATGCGCTGAAATTTTACTTCATTAATATCGGATTCCCAAATAATTATGTATATTGTAAACACGAAGATACTAGCCATGAGCTGTATTAAGTGCATGGCCTATATGCTACGATGTATTATGCATGCAACCTATTTCTAAAAAATCGGGTATGGGGCAAAACGGAACCCTAGGTGTGGGGCATAACGGAACAGGGTTCCGTTTTGCCCCGGGCGTTTTGTCCCACAGATGGGTTCCGTTTTGCCCCAATTGGACATAACTTGTCTTCACTCAAGGAAATGTAGGCGTTATCTAGGGGCCTACTCGAACATGGTAAACACTTCGCTGAAACATAGACATATAACTAGACCTACAGATAGAATTAATGATTAAAAGTTAACCACTTACTCCACAGAGATGGTAGGCCTACTGAATATTTCTTTCTAATCAAATATTGGTCATACATATTATAGGCCTACTAGGCCTATAAGAAGTTAACTCACTCCCCAGAGATGGGAGGCCCACTTAATATTGTAACTGAATATAGGCCTACATATAACTAGGCCTAGGGCCTACCGATGGAACAACTGATATAAGTTTGCACCCAGGGTACCGTTTTGCCCCATAGGGGTTCCGTTTTGCCCCGATAGTGGGGCAAAACGGATTTTTTTTTTGTTGAAAATATTTCTTCATTTTTATAAAAAAATTGTAAGATTCAAGTTATATTGGTTAATGGTATATTAAAGGTAAAAAAGGTAAACTACAACTGAATATATAATTTTTACAGTCATATTACTTATGGTGACGTCACAGAGCATCTTCAAAGTTAAGTGTTCCGTTATGCCCCACCTTCCCCTACATGATGCTATTTTTTCCAACAAAATGGTTCAATAGTGGGAGATTGACAAAAGTTCCAACTCAGGCAACTTTTGGTGAGGGGTAGGCCTATTTTTAGGTGCGGGCACTTTTTGTAAGTCCTATACCCCCTCCCCACCCCCCAAAAAATAAATAAATTCTGCGTACATGGGCTTGGCGCTCCCACCCATCAATCAATTTTGTAACAATTGCCGATCAGTTTCATTTCGGTTGGCCTGCCGCTTAAAAATAATCAAACTGATTTGACCCAGATAGGGGAGAGCGGGGAGTGTTCGCCCTAGGGGCAGGTTCGCCCACCCCTTGTTTCTCAGCTCTACGGCTATCAGGGGATTTGGTGATGGCAAAATTAGGTGACATAGGTAATGGGATTATTCCCACTTGGTCCAATCCCATTTGGTCCAATCCCACTTTGTCCAATCCCATTTGGTCCAATCCCACTTGGTCCATTCCCACTTGGTCCAGTTCCCACTTGGTCCAATCCCATTTGGTCCAATCCCACTTTGGCCAATCCCACTAGGGCCATGTCCCACTTGGTCCATGTCCCACTAGGGCCATGTCCTACTTGGTCCATGTCCCACTAGGGCCATGTCCCACTTAGTCCATGTCCCACTAGGTCCATGTCCCACTAGGGCCATGTCCCACTAGGGCCATGTCCCACAAGGGCCATGTCCCACTAGGGCCATGTCCCACTAGGTCCATGTCCCACTTAGGCCATGTCCCACTAGGGCCATGTCCCACTTAGGCCATGTCCCACTTAGGCCATGTCCCATTTGGACCCGTACATAGGCCTAGATGTACAAAAAAAGATGAAAAGGTTTAGAAGAACAGAAAGGAAAAAAATGAGATGATGTAGAAGGTGGATGAAAAGGGAGAAGAATAGACAGAGGAAGGAAAAGAGAAGGATTCAGTAGGACAAAGGAAGGAGATGGAGACTGAAGGAGAAGAAGGGACTGTTTGCCAACATAATGCCGGAGACTATGAACAGACATGACCCATAAATGATGATCTTTGGCTTGTATAATAATTATGTGCATAATCATACGAAAGTGGCATTTTATCATAGGCTTATGTAATTTGCATAGCTCGCATTATATTATCTAGACCATTTAACTTAAGGTTTGCAAATTGTGCGAACGCACATCGTCACACACCAATTTTGCAAGAAAAATGAGAGTATCTTCTATCATGCACGATAAGGTGACGAAAAAAAGATACCCTGTTCTACGGTCGGTCGGCCTTTTTTTTTCTTTTCTTTTTTTAAATGACCCAAAATATCACCAAAATTTGTAAATAATTTGCAATTTGAGAAAATACAAATAAAAACTTTTGTTCCTGAAATTTACGAAATTTGGGTCGGCATTCATTTGTACAGGTAAATATTTTGTCCCAATTTGTTCAAACTCTGGGTCGGTCGGGCACGTAGAACAGGGTTTTCTTTTTTCGTTGCCTAAAAACAAAAACAAAATTGCTTTCAGACTCAAATCAAAATGGGTACCATTAGACTCTGAAAACCAAAAATGAAATTTGTCATCTAAGATTCACATGACCACAACCAAATCTTGCAACAAAAGAAAGAATTGCTCTTTACAATAAACGCTATAACATCCACGATATAGTCATCAAAACCCCCCAAAAATGCATGATAAAGCTCAACATGTACATAACATACTCGTAGATATGTACAACTCCAAATGTATCAACGAAGATGGGGCCTTTTTTGACCCATATAACTCTGATATTAGAACAAACTACACATGCTTTTTACCAGAAGTCCATAAACCACCTCCAGATAACTTACTCTTCCATCACCATGCACATCCTATTATATACTAATTATTAGTCATAATGGACCTACATCCAAAATCTCCACGTGTTATGACTATTTCTTAAAACTTATACCCTCAAAACAATCTATGTGAACAATGCTTCTGACATTATAAACAAATTAGAGGCTAACAAACCAGTCCCACCCTAATATCTCACTAGAATAATAATAGTTGTCACAGCTATATATACTGAAACATTATTAATCTGAAGCAATTATGTATAGCATGCAAAGCCAATGAAAACTCCAGGTTAATAACATTTTTTAACAAACCACCAAATGAAGTCTCGTTCTTGAATACAACACCTTTTTTCAAAAAAAATGCATGGTCATGGGACCCACTCTCAGTGCAAATCTATCCAATCTGACTGTGATCCTATACCAAAGAACAGAAGAACTTAAGACACATTGACTATCTTTCCGTTCACAAACACTTGTTAACTTAGGCATGGAGGTATATAAATAAATGGAGAATGATCCAGCCAAGCCTCTTTTGTACTACGTTGGTTATGACCAATTATTGTTGAATAGGCAATTTTAGGTTTATATTGATTATGCTAAGCCGATTACATTGTGAAGTCTGTTTCACTGGCCATTGATTTCAATGGGGTAAAATGAAGTTTATACTTATTGGAAAGGGCTCATGTTTCATAAAATTTTGATATCAAAATCTCATTTTCGCCAAAAATTGAGTGCTTAAATTCTGAGACTAGTATACCTAGGTTTAGGTATAGGCCTACTAGTCTCAGTTAAATTGCATCAAGAAATCAGTCTTTTTGAAAAAAGAAACACCTTATCTGTTGTCATCTTGTGACTCCCTACATTTTGGTCATGAAATTTTGAATTATGACTTTTTTTTCCCCAAAAGTTATAACCCCCACCCCCCCGTATATTTGGAACCCCTCCTCCAAAGAAAATGATAGCCCCTAATAATATTAATATAATCATTTAGGCCTAAATACTGATAATTATTTATTATAAAATGAGAAGTTTAATGATGATGATTTAGGCGGCCAATACGATTTCATGACAATACAGAATTAAAAGTTTAAAAACAATAACATGACATATCCGTCATGGCACTCAATCAATTTGACCCGAAGCTTCAACCAAAATCACGGTTATCACACACTAAACTATGAGAAACTGTTTAAACAAAGTATGTAGGGCCTACACATTCCGTATATTAATTTCTCTCTAGAAAAGATCTGATCATCACTTTTGCTTGAATTCAGAAGTACTTCCGGTAAATTTTGCTCGCTCGTAACTCAAATGGCCCAAATTGGCCCAACATATTTTTTTCACAATCGGAATTTAAAAACGTTTTGCTTTCATTTGCACTATATTTGAACTCCCTCAGACCCCCTTAAAAGCTTAATATATGAACATGAAAACTAAGTATATTTGTCAAGTTACGGCACAACTAGTGTAGAAAACAGTTTCATAACTTGAGAACAGAACATCCGAATTTCTTCGGGTTTTCGCACGATCATACATTGAAACTATAAGCTATCAAAACTGGTGACTTTGAACATCTGATTGACTAGCTGACGTCATTATACAGTCTCTTTTACAAGGCTTCCGGTACGGGTCAATGTAGGGTCAATTCCTATGAGGAAATTTTGGGAGTGACAATCAATGAACCATGGTAGAGGCTCATAACCATCGTGGAGATCAATAGCTTGGCTGAAGTGCCTGGTCAATTCAAGTTTGGTGACTCATTGAATAGAGGTAACGGGATAATCTCCACTTAGGAGATTAGAATTCTGGCGATCATTCTCCATTTATTTATATACCTCCATGACTTAGGGGACCTAAAATTATTTTCAGGGCCCCCTTTTGGCCATGAAAAATGTATGTCAACCCAATAGAAAATATAGTGTAAACTCATGTTCTGCGAGAAAATATTTTGGCGATTTTTTAATGAGCCTCTACAGACGGATTAAAATATTTAATTTAGGACCCACTTTTTGCATCAGGCCCACCCCCCCCCCGTTACAACTATAGGCCCTACTATGAAAACTAAAACAAGTACTAAAAATGACCAAACACAAATTATATTATAACCATAGTGGGACATAGTGGGATATGGACCAAGTGGGACATGGCCCTAGTGGGACATGGCCGAAGTGGGACATGGCCCTAGTGGGACATGGACCTAGTGGGACATGGCCCTAGTGGGACATGGCCCTAGTGGGACATGGCCCAAGTGGGACATGGCCCTAGTGGGACATGGCCTAAGTGGGACATGGCCCTAGTGGGACATGGACCTAGTGGGACATGGCCTAAGTGGGACATGGCCTAAGTGGGACATGGCCCTAGTGGGAATGACCTAAGTGGGACATGGCTAAGTGGGACATGGACTAAGTGGGACATGGCCTAGTTGGGACATGGACTAAGTGAGATTGGACTAACTGGGTCTGGACAAAGTGGGATTTGGACCAAATGGGATTGGACTAAGTGGGATTGGACCAAATGGGATTGGACCAAGTGGGAATTGCCCTTATAAACTTCTCATATTAGCTACGCGACATATAAGGACGTGTTCATCGAACTGCAGCCCAAACAAAAAAAATGCACCAAAACGTAATTTTTTCTTGCATTAATAATGTTGTATTATCATTGATACATAAAATAACAGATGGTTTTAATGGAAATCTGTATTTGGAACATATGGGATTTGTTAAAGATTTAATGCAGTTATAAACTCCTTATTCGATTTGTATTTTGCATACCCTGAAGAAAATGCAAAAATGTGCACAATTAGGGGCACGTTCGCCCTTTTGAGGATGGGGCATGTTCGCCATATATCTTCCCCGGGCGGACTTACCCCAAACTGCAGGGCGGACCTGCCCCATCAGCGTATTATGCAAAATATTGATAATTATACCATTAAACAAGGTAGAACTACTGAAAAGCATGTTTTTTAAAGTTATGTGGTATCAGTATTACTCATACCACCGTTTATGTCCTAATCAATAATCCCCCTGAAGTTGTAAACATGATACGTTTAAGCACAATTTGGACCCCTATATTTAGTTCTGGGATTGTGGTCGTATATAGCTAAGACATAGGGCTTTCACATGGGCTAATCAGGTCATCCCTAACCTTAAAATTGACATCGCTAGGCTGGTCAGAAAAAAATAGGGCGAACACTCCCCGCTCTTAGGCTACCAGACCTGGTACCGGTATTCAAGAAAGTCCCAAAACGTGATGAAGAAGACACATTATTGTTTGTGTGAAATTCCCGGAAAGCAAAACAAGATCTTTGAAAGTTCCGGAAAACCAGTACCGGTAATGAAAATTCATGTGCTATTTTTTAGGAGTAATTTTTCCCAATGATTCAGTTGGGGAAACATGATTTAGATGTAGACACGGAGTGCATCGACTGGAGCAGAATCCAATTTTATAAATTTATGTTTTTGTTCAATTAAGCAAACTTATAGGGCATATGAAACATAATGTTTGGGTCTATTATAATGATGACATGAATTTAACAAGCATTTATAGGCCTATGATTAAAATCCGAGGGAAAATATGACACAACATCCATAACACAAAACGTAGTATATCATGAAACAAAGTTAAAACCCCGGGGTACTCAGTACAAATGACCATACGGGGACGTGCCGCAAACATGGGTAGCATTTTCGGCCTTCTGGTATATCAATGACCCCTTTTTCAAAGCCTATTTTGGTATATGAATGGGTCCTTTTTTCAAATTTTTCTCAATTTTTTCGAAAAACAGCCCAATTTTTCCTTAATCTAGCCAAAATCTGGGAACATTTGTAAAAACTAAGACAATTTTGGTTAAATTCGGCCGAAAATTTTGACTTTTGGTATATCAATGGGTCCACTTCCAAAATCTCAGCGGCACGTCTCTACCAAAACCAAACTTGAGTTAAAACCCCGACGTTTCGAAAAGACAAAACTTTTCTTTTTCAAGGAATAAAATTTCTCTATTTTGATATAGCGTGAATGCTTTCAATTTTGGAACCATATTCACCAGTTAGCCGGGCAGTTTAGCTTCAATATGCCAAAATGTTTCGCACGCATATACCATAAACTTATTCTGTCTCCAAAAGGTGCTGCATTCACTAGTAGGCCCGGGTAGTAGGCCTACTTCAAGAAAATCTTTCCAATTTCCAACCGCCAAAAGAAATCTACGCCACCGTCGTTTTTCACAGCTGTCCCATAGGGCCTACTTATAAGTTGATATCTTCATTTAGCAATTACTAGGAGGATCTATAGCCTTGAATGTTTACACACAAAAAAGATTCCATGAGTTTCAACAGCTGGAGCATCAAGTTTGTAAAAACATCCCCAAAAGTGTAGCACGAGTTACCATGGAATTGCCCACATATTACAAGTTTAGCTGTGACTGTGAATTAGGCCTATTATGCATGTTTGCTGACTGTCGCTCTACCTCGGGGCCACGGCCCATGTCACGTCACAGCCGGGTCGGGTCCATGGCCGTGTGGCGATGGCGTAAAGCACACACCGCCGCGCCACCAGTCAAAAGTAGTCTTGGCCTTACCATGATTACCTGCGGCTCACGAATCCGAATGTGGTGGCAGCCAACGTGCCTACGGCGCGGCGAGGCAGGACAATCTGAACGTTCGAAAATCTCATATTATGCTGACAGAGCAGCAACATGAACAGTGAATGCCGACCGACTCCCTTATATATACAGAATTTCCCAAATTTTAAGAAGAGTACGGTACCGTCCTAGGCTTAGGCCTATATAATAATAATATTATGAGCGGGCCCGGTCTCACCGCAACATCATGGCTCGGTTAACGGGCTATTTAAGATAGTCTACTTACCTTCATTATCATCCAAGTTCCAGTTTTTAAAGTTCCTTTGAAAATTTAGGACATGCTTTCTTTCGTGACATTATTGGACCTTGTTTGTCACTGGAAACAGTGCTGCAAATGACCGCCTCAGCCACCGCGCCGTCAAATTCCCGAGTCAAATTCTGAACACGTAAATGTTCCAATCAGATCAGGGCCTGATCAGGCCACTATTATAATATGAATATTCATGAAGTGATTAGTCATAAACAAGTTCCACAACAGGTGCAAAGACATTCTTGAGCCGTGGTGTTCTTGTAACATACCGGAACTGAATGTTGCAAACTTTGTTTTACAACATCATGAGGTGATCGTGGTGAGGCCTAATGTTGCAAACTTTTGTTGTATACGTGTTATGCAAAACAGGTGTTGCTTAATATTATTATCATCATGAATAGGCTCATGAAAGTTAAGTCATAATTTTGCCATGATGTTGCAAAGCAGAAATTGTTTACTGTGTTTATTATGTAGGTTTGAGCAAACAGGTGCAACGACATTCCTGACATTCCCGACAAACTATAGGCCCGGGGTATGAATACCAAGTTATTGCAGCCGGCTATACGCCGTAGAAGTGACGTAGTTAATCGGATTAACTACCATAGCAATAGATGAATACAATTTTGACTATACCGCCCTGCACTACAACGTTCACGCGGTACCGATGCATTGAACCATAGACGTCAAAGAAAGGCTGATCACTCACACCTGTAAGATAAGTATCTTTGAAAAGAGCGGTATTGTATTCAATTTATGTTCGCTGACATACACAGGTGATTAGTGCAATCTGCTTGTAGTGCAGGGCGGTCTATTCAAAAATTGTATTCATCTATATTGCTATGGTAGTTAATCCGATTTAGACGTCACTTCTACGGCGTATACAGCCCATGAGTGTGCTATCAATGTCACGTGCTGCACTCGTGATACGACGATGACACTCGTATTCAATCCCTGTACAAACAAGAATTCCTGAAAAAAATTGGTGTCAGTTCCAATTTTACAATGTAATTATTATTTGAATGTAATGTTAAAGATGGAATTGCATGAGAAGTTTTACACTGCAGCACTGACAGGAACATTTAGTGGTAGTTCATTTATCATTAAATAATTATACACTTACATACCTGTTTTGGCGCAGCGTCAGCCTTCTATTCTAGCTAAAAACGTTTTTAAAAATAAAAAATATGCAAATGAGGTAGCTAATTTGCATATTTTGCGACAAAAATCACATGGGATCTTAAGACTGCCCCTTACCACCATCCCACCAAGTTAAATCTCTATACGCCTCACCAGTTCCTAAAAATAAATAAATATGCAAATGAGGTGGCTAATTTGAATATTTTGCGACAAAAATCACGTGGGATCTTAAGACTGCCCCTTTACCACCTCCCTACCAAGTTACATCTATATACCCCTACCAGTTCCGAAAAATGACAAAAAGCGTTTTTAAAAATAGAAAAAAAGGAAATGAGGTGGCTGATTTACATATTTTGTGACAAAAATAGCATCTGATCTTAAGAATGCTCTTAACCATCACCCCGCCAAATTACATTTTTATATGCCTCACCAGTTCCGAAAAATAGCCAAAAGCATTTCGACAAATAAAAAAAAGGCAAATGTGGATTTGTATATCTTGCGACAAAAATCGCATCGGATCTTACGACTGCCGCTTACCACAACCTCATCAATCAAGTTACATCCATAATACGTCTCACCAGTTCTTTCGAAATGGCAAAAAAAAAAAAACTCAAAACAATTTTTAAGTTAAATATGCAAATTAGCTACCTAATTTGCATATTTTGCGCCAAAAATTGCATCAAGTCTTAGGGCAGCCACTTACCACCACCCTACCAAGTTACACCCCAATACATCTCACCAGCTCCGAGAAACTAACCTGGAAGCCAAAGGCATTTATAAACAAAGTTCACACAATACAAATGTATAAGACCCCATTATAGCATAAGGCAATTTATAAGTCGTTTTAAATTATTTTAAATATGACGTATAAAATTTGTCTATAACACAGGGAGATATAAAATATAGGGATTTGGGTACTTTTTGTTCAATTTTCACAGAAATTGAAGGTTTGACCCATGTTTTTGTTTGTCTGTTTACCCCAGGGTCGCTGAAACAAAGAATTATATTAATTAAATCACCTAATTTATAATTAATAAAGGACAAAGAAAGATAAAAGCAAAAGTATGCTTCATTTAGTTAAACAATAGGAACATCCCTGTTGTGTACAAAAATTAACTCTCTACGACAATGCAAATCAGGATCAATTCATGGACTATTAAGTGCACAGGCAGAGGGAAATGTTGATTTCTCAGCGGATGGAACAGCCATTTTTTTCAGAGGGAGTATGTAAATTAAATGGAACAGCTATTTTGAGGGTATTATTTCAGAGGGAGTATGTAAATTAAATGGAACAGCCAAAATGCCAATGGGTATGTAATTTAACTAGAACAGCCTTAAATTGATATCGATATTAATATTGACGTCACAGATTCGATTTGTCACATGATCGTCAAACCTGTATTAGAAGGTGTCAGCATAGATGAAGGTGTCAGTTCTTCAGGAACCGACACAAAAATCACTTCGGCGCGCGCGCGTGCTATCTTCTGAAGATAGCAGGTGTCCTGAAAGTGGTAAATGTAGTGAGAATCTTAAGACGGCGCTACAGCAAATTGCAAACTTAAGGGTAGACGAGGTATTGTTGGTCGAAGCAACCTAAAAATCGATTTTTATCATCTAGATAAATATATTATTGAAAATTAACACCTTGATGTTTTGCAAAAGTTAGTTCTACAAATCGTATACTTTGCAAACTTGCTTAAGGGATCTGGAATGAGCGTTTTGAGCGTTTCGACAGTATTTTTTGCGGGACATGAGAGCACATCAGACATATCGAATTGCATTCTGAATACGAAGAATGTCTTTTTGATATCAAATAATTTTCATTTTTTGAAATTCACGATATAATACAAATTTTATGACAAATTATTGAAAATTTTGACCTTTCATATTGAAGATATGGATTTTTTTCCCAAAAAGACCTATTTTTTTTTTTGGTGTTTTGGGGAAAAAATCCATATCTTCAATACGAAAGGTCAAAATTTTCAATTGATCGTCGGCTTTTCCTCCCAGCTACATACACTTTAAGAATATGTCATTAGATTTATAAAATTTACTTCGAGGACTGTTAAATATCAAAAATATCAATTTTTAATGATTTGCCATAAAATGTGTATTACATTGCGAATTTCAAAAAAATCAAAATTATTTGATATCAGAAGGGACATTCTTCGTATTCAGAATGCAATTCGATATGTCTGATGTGCTCTAATGTCCCACAATAAATACAGTCCAAACGTTCATACCCCACCCCTTAATATATTGTTGTTAATGAGTTATGTACGTTTTACAAAAGTGTTGTTGTTTCAGCCCTCTTTACAACGTAACTCAAGAACCGCAGCACCTATAAAAGTATATCTGTGATATTTTAATTCTTCTACACGCTCGCTATGAATTGAGCAATGCAGTTTTGCCAAAGCTCACTACCATTCGTAAGATGCTGTGAACTACCAAATCACAACAGTTTAAAATAACTAATAACCTTAAAGGAGTATTTCGCTCATTCTACAAAATCCGGTGCCAATAGCCTAGCTTTTTTCCATTCTTTGGTCCACAAAAACTTTGTCGAGCATTTAGGGCATCAAATATGTTGTTTTTCTGGTAGAACTCAACGAGATCTACACGGACATATATAGTTTTCCATACTTTAAATGCTTTCTTCAGCCTGATTAACCCTTGCAAAGGCTCAAAAATCGCTAAAAATGCGTTTCCACAGCTCAAGTGTCACATCTAACCCTGAATATTTTCTTTGAATAAATGCGATTTCTTTACATATTTGTTGTTTTTTAATTAGATAACGCACCATCATATTGTTTATCAACATTATTTTTTAGTGATTAAAATGTCTTTGTGTAATTCTAAAATAAATTGCACTTTCCACCAAAACGATGTGAGCTACGTTACCCTCTTTTTAACACACGTTATTGGAAAGAAGTAAAACAGAGGTATCAATGTAATTTGCGGTTTTTGAAAGGAAACACTCATAGGTTTTTTAAAATCACAGTAAAAATCGTGATGCTGTAGCATTTTTTGGCATAGAAATGTTGTAAACATTGAAATTTCGACCGACCATGTTAAGATTGGTGAGCTACGTTACCAGGATTCTATAGTGTACTTCCTAATAATATGTGAAAGCTACCAGTGGTCGAACCCCATTTATATTAGAATTAACCGACATAACGTTCTAACGTTCGCAAATCACATTAAAAACATTAAAACCAGTGAACTACGTTACTGTGAGCTACGTTACACACTCATTTAAGCATCTTCTATGAAATGGTGAAATCTGTTTTACATTTCACTCAAGTGATCTTTAATTTGCTTTTTATGACCTTGGATTGAGTAAAACCAGCCCATTTTATAGTCGGTAACGTAGCTCACATTACATTGAGTTTTAGTGTTAAAAAACATCATGACTTCCTGAAAGAAAAATATGCAAGTGGTGTTGGCAATTTTTTACATCTGAAAGTAGTGATACATTTACTTTTAAAAAACACAAAAAGCAGGTCTTTTTGAACAACTTTTATTTTTTCAATTTTTTTAGTGGATTGGCACCGGATTTTGTAGAATGAGCGATTTCGTGATCTAGTATAGCATCCTCTATTTATGTCAAAAAAAAAAAAATAACAAAAAAAAAAACCTATTCCCAAAATTTCAGTTGATTCCGATTTTGCGTTCGCGAGTTATCTATGCATGATTATGTGTAGGCCTATAACACTGCTCCCAGGGCCGTTCCTAGGGATTTTGCCGCCCTAGGCAAAGCCTCTCCCTGCCGCCCCACCAGAGCATACCAAAAAGTGTTAAGAGGTTACCCTTGAAAACTCATCAGTTTTTTTCCAGTGACCGAGCTAAGGTTTGAGGCGCCCAGTGCTAAGGATACATAATTCTTGACACAATTGCGCGAGGAGTGAGCAAAAATGTGCACAAATAGGGCTTACAACTAATTAATTTGGATTATAATAATTTTGTGCGTTATGCGCGCGAAGCGCGCGAAAATTAAGACTTTCATCACTTGGAGGGGCGCAGAATCACTCCTGAATTGATCAATTCGGCGCCCCTTAAGGGAGGCGCTGTCATTTTTCTTCCCTTTTCTTTCTCTATTCCGTTTTTTTTTTCTTTTTGCGCCCTTTTTTTGCGCCCCTCTACGTTTGCCGCCCTAGGCGACCGCCTTACCTGGCCTAATGGTCGGAACGGCCCTGCCTGCTCCATAGACAATGCGTTGTAATTTCGTTCTGGGGCACCAGAACGAAATTCAAATTTCACGATATCTTTGCTAAACGAATTAATCTGCAAGAAATATTTTGTACATAAACATTATGTAGCCCCCGGTGGGTTCAGTTTGTATTTAAAGGTAGGACGTATGACCGTTCCAGGATTTGAAAATGACCCCTATTTCACGTGGAATCGAGGACATTTGCAGCAATTTTACCCCCTATTTTGCGCGAAAGCAAGGAAAATTTGCCCCCAAATACCTCCCCTATTTTTATCATTTTGAGGACGCATTTTCATTTCACCCCCTTATCACGAGGAATCGAGGACATTTTTTCGAAATAAATACCCCTATTTTTACCATTTAAGGACGCTTTTGAATTTTTACCCCTATTTCACAGGGAAATGAGGACAATAACGAAAACTGTAGCGGTAAAACACAGACGAAAGTCCTAGAAATATACCCTATTTTTCATTTCAAGGACAATTTTGCTCCAAAACACCCCTAATTTGGACAATCGCGAACAATTTTGTCCTCGAAAATTCCGCAGACATTTCTTGAAAAGTACCCCTAATTGGAACCATCATGCGTACACATTGTCAGTGAAGACTGAACCCACCGGGTATGTAGCCAGAGGTTTCCAGTGATATAAAAATCTCAATTTTTTTTTGAGAAAAGTGGGGGGATGAGGCTGTGGATCACGAAATGCCCTTTTAAGAAAAACAATGAAGAAAGACATTTTTAAAAAAGGGAAAGGGAGAGAAAGAGAGAGAGAAAGCAATCACAAAAAAGTAGAACGGGAGGCAGTGAGTTTGAAATATTTTTCGTCCGCGCCGAAAATTTGACAAGCGGGGGAACTCGGGGGCAACACACAAAACACTCTTATGGATAAATTTACTCCACCCCTGTCGAGTTGTGTTTCACAAAACGTTGTCGCAACTTATAACTAGAATTAGAAACAAACCCTGTTTTATGGGCTCGACCGACTTACATTTTGCGTTTTAGGAGATTTTTTTAAATGTTGCTGAATCATGTAAAATCAGTCGGTTCTTGGCTAAAATGTATTGATTTTGACTCAGAAATATTTAGGCGATTATATAGGCCTAATGATAGTTTGTCTTGAAAGCTAATAGGCCTATATTTAGCTTTCCAGACAAAATAGCTCAAAATATCTCGACCGACCGACCAATCCTATTTTAAGTTTGTTCGCCCGTAAAACAGATTTTTTTGTCGCCATAAAGGGCTCTGGTGGCAACGTTTGGCCAATATTTTGTGGGGCATGAGAGCACGTCAGACATATCGAATTGGATTCTAAATACGAAATATTTTATGGCATACTCAAAAATTGATATTTTTGATATTTAACAGTCCTCGAAGTAAACTCAGGTTCTATAGTGATATGTATACTTAGGGACCGTTCACAAACACTTGTAAGGGGGGGCCTGATGCAAAAAAAATTATCGCGAAAAATTTTCAGGCCCCCCCCCCCCCTTTACAGACCTCAAAAATTTCAGGGCTCCCCCTTTTGACATGAAAATTGGGGGGTCAACCCCATAGAAAAGCATATAAACTAAATTTTTCCAGGAAAATTTGTGGTCATTTTTTCAGGGCCCCCCCTTTAGGAGGGTCAAAATTTTCAGGGCCCCCCTTTTGCATCAGGCCCCCCCCCTTACAAGTGTTTGTGAATAAAGAATTATGATTGTGAAGGGCCTAAACAATAGCTAACAATTTTGATTTTTTTTTACACTTGCGCTGGGATCACTGCATGGATGGGTCTTTAATTATTTGATTAAATAAAAATAGTTAAATACAGGCCCATTTATAGAATCTGACATTGTTATCTATTATTATCTAGACTAATGATTTAATATTTCTAGGCCTATAATAATGTGGGAAAAACCCCGGGGGAAAAACCCGGGGAAAAATTAGGGCTGACTGATTAGGGATGGGCAAAAACGTCACAGTTGGAACACAAAGCAGAAGGAAATTGCGACATCGCGCGTGTCTAAATAAAAATCCCCACAAAAATATGGCGAGTAATGCAGGGAATACAGGTACGTGTTCGTAGCCAAAAACATGACGCAGCAAAGCTGTAAATGGCCCAATTTATAATCTAATGAATCGATTTAAATGCATTTATGAAATACTAGGAGCTTACAGATATTCAAAGAAATCGAATTAAAATCAAGCTCTGCACGAATGCTTTCTTTGCAAGAGACAGCTCGACAGTGTGTGCAGAATTTGGAACCCTTGCCAAAAAACAACATGGATAAATTAGCAATGCCAATGATTAGGCCAAGTTACTTGCATTCTGTTTCTTGAGGTCACAATCTAGCGTGAGAACCTTGACTAAATAGGAAACTGTCACTTTTAATCTCAGAATTCGCACATTTTCTGCAATATTTTTATTTTAATGCGATGCCGCATATTTGTCCCAATTCATGAATTATTAAATTTTTTAACTAGTGCAAATCTGCTGTCATGCATATGGCTGCCTGTGCTAGCCTAGTTAGGGACAGGCATAAAAATTTCAAATTGATTCTATTAACCTGAATTGTTGTTTAGAAGAGAGAACTTCTCAGAAACAATTTGATACCAAAAATCAATCTTCTACTGTATTGCTAAGTGAAGTTATGATGAAATTATGCTTCCGTCAATTGCAAGCCCGGCTACCAGGGACCCGGGCACTGCCACTGTAGACACAATACCCGGGACTGTCACCCTGAAAGTCCCATATCACATCGTTATCGGCGATCGTGATTTTTTTTTTCTGAAGTTTGGCTGGTACCCACTAGCGTCATGCACGTGATGTGACACAGCTATTTAATCGACCGGAAATCGGGGATCATTAAAACGTCAACAAATTTCAAAACACAGAAAGCAGTAAACTTAATGGCGAGCGGTCCGAATTTTGAGCCATACAAGTTTACGTAGTGAACTAGGACTGTACCCGGGACTGTACCCGGGATGTACAATCAGTCGTCCCGGTAGCGGAGCCATGAAAATACTTAAATTTTGGATTTCCTGATTAAAAACATTGAAAATTAATACAGCACTTTGAAACCCGGCTGGCATGGGCGGGGACCGTACCGGGACAGTACCGGGGGTTTCACCCACAATTTGTGCCCGGTACCCGGGGCATAGCGGATTATTACAATTGCCTTTGGTAATCTCCCCCGCTACGTCCCTGCTGTGCCCGGGTCCCTGGTAGCCGGGCTTGCAATTGACGGAAGCATTACTGTCGGAACATTCTAAGGCGATATTTTCTGATATATTGAGACTTCCATAGGAGTGCATGGGGGACTTGATAATTTTTGTGCCCCCCTGTCAATTTTTTTTTTCATTGTAATTTAATTTCATTTTTGTTTAATACTTTGTATATTGTCATTCTCAACACATCTGTGAAATTTCATATGAAAATTCAAATTTTTAGGTGGTAAAAATGTTATTTTTGTGCTAATTTTGGTCAAATATTGCCATTTTTCGGCCATTTTGAGCCCATTTTAGGCCAAAATGATGATTTTTGCCAAGCGATTACAAAAAAGTGCATTCTCCCAGCAATTAAGTAAACTTGAATTGTTATGTGAAAAGGATACAAGTTTTTGTCAAACTATGTTTCCCTTTTGTCAGAAGATGAATTTTGGGTAAAAATTGACTTTTTCCCAAAAATGCCCCTTTTTGACCCCTTTTTTGACCAAAATGATGATTTTTGCCAAAGGCATATCTTACGAAAAAAAATAGTAAAAAGTGAAGCCAATGTTGCATTCTGGTTCCTAAAGCATTAAATCTGTTGTCAATGCAAACTAGACCATCTGAAGAAGATTAACACAAAAATGTGTTTTCAGTGGCACAGATTTAGGGCCTTTCTATTATCAAGTAAATAAATAGCGCCCTCGCTCAGATGTACCTGTTCCTAGCCTAGTGGCATCATCATGATCATCATCGTCATCATCATTAATGATTAATCAGTCACATCATGCATCATTCATTGAATCATTGCATTGGAACTGCATTGCGTCATGTGCGTGTAGTCCGAATTCAGACCCAGAACAAAATATTAATTTCTGACATGATCGTGTTCTGGGTCTGAACTGTTTCCATTCGAAATCTTGATGCCAAATTGGACACAAGAAGCACATGGTCCTACTTCACAGTTTTTTAATCCCCTATTCATGTTGCGTGAATCACTCTATTGTAGACCATCCTTTTGATACTTGAGTATTTGGACAAGCGGAACAGTTTTGACAGGCCCATTTGTCTACCTCTCTGTTTGTAAACAAACGAGGATTGTCCTCCTCGGCGAATACGAAAGGCAGCGTAATAGTACGGCAATACATTGCGTGGTGATTCTCAGATCTGCCCCTGGGCCCTGGCCTCAATTTTTACTTTTGGGGAAATTTTTACCCTAGGCTTAGTACCCTTCCAAGCTTTAACAGCGAATCTGACTAGATTTTTCCAGTGCAACAGTCTCTAGCCTCGCATGCTCGAATGTGAAGCTCATCGGTGAGCAAATTCATGGCTAGACTTCTCGAGATTTAGGGTTTATTTGCACATGATCATCCCATGTTTTTCAAGTTCAACTTTACGTGACACATGCTTTTATTCTTGCTCGAGAAGTCTAGCCTTGGTCGAGAAGTCTATCCAAGAATTTGTTCACCGCTCTTCACATTCTAGGCTAGAGACCATTGGTATTGCATTCAAAATCTAGTCGGATTCGCTGAAGCATGACACAATGTAAACCAATGGAAGTTCAGAAGTAAACACAGCCGATTACTACAGGCGATTGCATCAAAAATGTTGCTAAAATTACACTTCAGCTAAATTTTAGACTGTCCAAAATAGGCAAATCTTGGTACAATTACCGAATAGGGTGCAACTTGCTAGACTTGAGTCCAGTCCTCGTTTACGGAGTTTAGGGTTAGGGTTGGGGTAGGACAGTTGCACCCCATTCAGCAATCGCTCCCAAATCTTGCTCAAAAGATACATTTGACTCATCTAAATAACTTTCATCCAAATTTCAACATTAACAGATAAATAACCTCCGGTGCAAAAAGTTGCCCCGCTGACCGACCAAAAATTGATAGCAAAGCACTCTAGCATCGAATGCGTAACTATCGTGTGTAAATTGGAAGCTAGAGTTCTCGAGTAAGTCTAGCCACAAATTTGCTAGATTTCTCGAACTTGTCAAACTTGAATACAATAAACTATTAACCCTAACCCAACCAGGTTTCACTAAAGCTCACTATTAAAACCACTGCGTGCATGCATTCCATGTGACTTGATGATGCAATCAGCCTAAGTCAAAAATACTCAGGGAATCGATGGCCGGGCAGCGTCACCCCCGGGCATTAACTACATGGCTACAGGTTGGTGATCTTCTGCGCGGCATGCAAGGGGTCCCAGGTTTGAATCCCGGGGGTACCAAGTGACTTCTTTCTTCACCTCTCCTTTTTCATTTCTTCTTTCCCTTCCGATAGCAAAAAAACCATGGGTAGGGTTGGGGTTAATATACATGTTTTTCCTAGATTTAGGCCTCCTCCTTAAAGGCCATTCAACATATTCAACTCACACCTTCCAAGATTCTGTCGAGCTTGTTTCTTCAAGCGTACTAATATACAATTGACGTGATTGCTCTTGCATAAAATTCCTCCACATAGGCTGTTTAGCTTAATTGGGAAAGTGACCACTTGTAATAATGTGAGGCCCACACAGGTTTCGATTTAGAAAATAAAATTTACATCCACAAACTTGTCTGATTTTTGTCCTCAAAATGGGCTGAATAACACAGCATTTTGCTTGCACAGGCAAAATTCTACATGCACAGAGCCAAAGTTACATCATGTAAAACCCCTCTAAATCGAGCACTGGGCCCACATACAATGTTCAACGCAACGTGAACGATGCTATAACTTGGAGGGCAAACAAACCAACACCGCCAAATTTGATTGATGTGTGTTAACATAGTTCGTTTTATGCAAATCCAAGAAAAATGAAGATGTTAAACTCACATTTTAGTGACGTTTCACCACTACACTAGTGGTTTCTTCAGACTGGCAACCCATCACATCTGACTGCTTCCTTTTATAGGCAACAGGAACATCTATAGAGGGCGTGATGAGTTGGTCAAAGATGTTGTTGAGTGAGTAGGCCCCCTCGTCCTTATTTAGAGTGTCTTTTCCTTTTCGGCGTTCAAAGATTTGATTGATGTGTGTACAACGTGAGAAGCTATGGGAAATTGAAAACTTGTCTGATCATGCATGTGTTTATGGTTCGGTTAGCGGGTTACTTAGCAACTCTTGTGCCGCTTTGGTTTTTTTAATACACTCTATACGTGTCTGAAGTACACTACATACCTGTGAGCAACATACTTTACTGGTACTGTCAAAGATAAAATTACAGTTTTCACTGAATATAAATTGAAGATCAGGATATTTTACTTGCATTAACTATAGTTGCTTCGTTCACATTGACCAATTACAGATGACTCATCAGCAGACTCGAGTCGTGAAACCGATCAACCATCTGCGAAATCGTGCAAAATGGACGAATCAACAAACAGTAACGATGAGCAGGCGATGTCAACTACAACATCATCATCAACATCATCAGAACAGAAGAGTGAAGGAGAGAAATCAAATGTGCAAGAAACAAATAAACAATCAGAACCAGTTGCTATGGTGACTCAAGAGGGTGATGCGAGTACAAGTGAAAGTGCTGATACAACTGAAACTGTAGCTTCCGCTCCAGATGGGTCTCCCGGAGCTGCTGCTGCTAGCAGCCAATCAGAGGGGCGTCAGAAACCCCCTCGGTAGAACCTGCCACAACCGATTCACAAAACTCACCCTCTGTGCCTAAAGAAACAGTGAACATGAAAGTGATGTATAATAAAAAAAGACATGATGTGGAATTTGACCTAGATGGGACGGTTTCGGGATTGAAAGCACATATTGAAACAATAACAGGTTGGTGCAGTTTCCCCCTCCCATCCCCCCACCCGGCATCCTCTCTTATGGAGCACCCCCCTCCCTGAAAGTCACCTTGCCTCCTTTCTCCCCCTTTGGCAAAACAAAATCTTGGCTACTCCACTGATGTGTGTAGTTAAGGCGATTATTGTAACATGATCTGGTCCAATCAGACCAAAGACAGCAATAATGAAATTGAGATGTATGCATAGGCAAAAATAAGGAGCAAAAAAAAAAAAATTTTAAGGCAATAAACAACTTAAAGGAGGATTTCGTGATCCTAGCATCCTCTTTTTATGACATTTTTCAGTAAAAATCCACGAAAAAAGCTTGTTCTCAAAATTTGAGTTGATTCCGATTTTGCGTAAACTTGCGAGTTATGCATGATTGTGTATTACACTGCTCCATAGGCCACTACCAGAACGAAATTCAAATTTGATGATATTTTTGCTAAACGAATTAATCTGCAAGAAATTTTTGGTACATAAACATTATGTAGCCAGAGGTTTCCAGTGGTATAAATATCTCAATTTTTTTTTTAAAGTAGGGAATGAGGTTGTGGATCAAGAAATGCCCTTTTAAGAAAATGAACATTAAAACAAGTTCATTACTTTGCAACAAAGTATGCCAAGGGACTTTAGTTCTTCAACATCAGTCAAATTAAGTACTGAGCAAGTTAAGATCCGTTCATACTACGCCGCAATTGCTTTGTGGCGCGGTACGTTGCCTAGTTGCTTAGTCAAAATGACCAAATGGACTGTTGATAATAGTCACGACCACATTTTCAAGATAAAGAAAGTAATAGATAATTAATAATTAATAGATAATTAATAATTAAAAGTCACCTCGTCCTTTATTTTCAAACTTGAAACAGGAAACTAAGAATTAATTGTGAAGGGCCTAAATAAGTGATGGTAATAACTCAATTTTCAATATTTCTAATTTTGGTCTGCGTGGATCAGATTAGGTTGCTACAATGATTCCCTTCTTCTTGGTCCATGAATGTTATAAAACTGGCAAAACTTGAGCACTTCAGGACTAACAAAATGTGTGTGAATCAAACTTGATTCTCACAAACTCATCTAGCGAGAATCAGGTAACTTATTGCATGTGGAATAGGCATGATTATTTTTAGAGAATCAAATTTGATTCTTGTATACTAAGTTTAGGTCTGGGTGGTACGATTTGTTTCTCTGTGATATAGTTCTACCCTCTGAAGTAAATATGCAGTACCGGTTTCTGTTTTACAAGCACATCATTTTTGGGACATTCAGCCACTCAGCCCCCCACTAATGCTTCAGTAGGTTTCTCTGCATGCCCCTGTTAACAATAAGTTGAATTCTTTCAATTTTTAGCTTTTTTCATCCCTTTTCTCAGGAGTACCACAAGCTATGCAGAAATTAATGTTCAAAGGTCTAATGAAAGATGATAAGACGCTGAGGGAGCTCAAAGTAACGAACAGCGCCAAGTTAATGCTGGTTGGGTCAACAATCACAGATGTATTAGAGGTGACTAAACCAGTGCCAAAAGGAGCAGCAGCAGAAAAGGAAGCACAAGGTGAGTAGACTACATTATATTCTGAGACAGAATTATAAAGACTAGTTTGCGTTTTATGTTACATGTCAATCAAGCTCAGAAACGATTTGTTTACGAGTTAACCTGATGATTGAAAACTGAACGCAAAAGTAAAACAGTGTGCCCCAAGGGCTTAGGCAGCCAGCCGTGTAAGGAGTGTTTTACACACCTAAATACACACCCAGTTTTTGCCCACATGGCCTATACAAATCTTAAATTTACACACCCAGGTTTTTGAATTTACACACCCAAACCTTCAAATCCTGCCTAAGACCCTGGGGCACACTATGGGTAATTTTGCACTTTCAAAAACAAAAACCATCTCAAAAGTTAGGTGTTAGTAATGGAAAACTTTCTTTCCTGAAAACAACACCATGTCAATTTTTCTGATGAAGGTGCCAGATGAATCGTGGGTGTTTGATAGACAGTGATGTCAGACATGAACTACGGTAATTTTAATTTGCACGGTCATCTCAAAACGAGGTTCTACCCGCAAAGTGTGTGCGTACGCCTGTCAAACACATGCTTAAATTACCACAAAACGCTTTGCAAAAGCTTTCTGGCATGTTGCTAGAAAACACTGCACTGTTACAAGCAACAAAAATGCAAATTTTACACATGCATTTGCAGGGGGAACCTCATTTTGGTAGCAAGATGGCGGATCTATGCAAGGGGTGAATACCATATATTTGGGTGGTTTACCCAAATTTAGAATTTAAATCACTCAATTGGGTGGGAAAAGCACTTGACTTAAAAAGATAATAAGACGCTGAGGGAGCTCAAAGTAATGAACAGCGCCAAGTTAATGCTGGTTGGGTCAACAATCACAGATGTATTAGAGGTGACTAAACCAGTGCCAAAAGGAGCAGCAGCAGAAAAGGAAGCACAAGGTGAGCATTGGGGCTATTCCATATGAAATTGGCCATATCCCTGCAGAAGATTTAAGAAACATCTTCGACAGAGGGAATCTGTTCTTCATATGGAACTGGCAAGGGTGAATTATTTTGAAACCCATACTCCCAGCTGTATGTAGCTCTACCTATATCTTACAGTACACAACTGGAGTGAGTATTTTGAAATGGATACTCCCTCTGTGAAAAACTTGAGCTAAATCATTCACAGAGGGAGTGTGTATTTCAAATGGATAGCCCATTATGGTCAGTTATACAAATACAGTGTTTCCAAAACTTTGCATTGCCAAGGTGTGGCAAATTGGTTCACCACACCACAGTGAATGATTTTCAAGTAGCCCAATTTTTAATAATTCAAAAAACCGCCCAATAACGCATATATTTGGGTGATTTTACTCAGATTTAGGGAAATTGGGGGAAAAGCACTTAATTGGGGGAAAAGCACTTAACTTAAAAACTTCTGGTGCTTAATGGGAAGTTACTATAATTAAAGACAGAGATAAAATAATTTATCGCGTCTGATGTCACAGTCAATGACAATCCTTGATTGGTTTACACAGGTTAGCGCTTAAAAGGAAGACCGATCTATCTGGTGCTGATCGGAGAAAAGGAATAGCAACAAATGGCGAAAAATTACGTACTTTTACAAGGCAAAAAGCAGCTTTTCTAGGCATTGTTGACATGGTGCCTTCGCCAAAGAAAGTTTCCTACTATAAAGACCTAACTTTTGAGATGGTTTGCATGATTGAAGGTGCAAAATTAACAATAAGGCGCCCGGTTATAAATCCGCGTTCAGCAAGTCATCATCACGACACTTGTAAACAAGCCGTGCCTGAGTTTGATTGACAGGATGACGTCAGACGCGATAAATTCTTTTTATCTCTGTCTTTAATTATATCCGATCAATATATTTGGCTAATTGAAAGGAAAATCAAGTCAAATTACTGCCACGGCCTGACACTCGCAAAAGTAGCCAAAAATGGAAACATTTAGGGGGACATGTCCCCCACTTATTTATTTATTTATTTATTTATTTCTTATTTAACCTGGGGTCAACAATCAATGCACTGGCACTGTTCTCCCTTGGTTCCACCACCTATGATGGTTAAAACTATCAAACCGATGTGGTTGATGGTAAAAATATCAAATGATAATCAACCAATGAACTGTCTTGAATTTTATGTATAAGTGATACAAACAAATTATATCACTTAGTACATAAATTCCAGGCAGCTCATCAACCTGGTTTTTTTTTCCGCTAACACCTTTACAGTGTTTACTTTTCATGATAGTGCAAGAAATGCATGCATATTGCATATATTTTCACCTTTTTTTTTGTTAGTCAGAATTTAAAGTATATAATTTAGTTTTATATCTTTTTTTTTAGCTGCAGCAGCAAAGGAGCCACTTTGTAAACAGAAACAACATAAGAAAGTGTTAGATAAAGGCAAGCCTGAAGATGCAATGCCTGGTATCAAGAAGAGACAGGTAACTAGATATAGGCTAATCAATTTGAAATCCATACACCCCCTGGAAGACACAACTTTAGTCTTCCACACAGGGAGTGTGAATTCCAAATGGGGTTACCTGAATGGGTGAATCCATTTGAAATCTACACCCCCTGTGTGGGAGATTAAGGTTGTGTCTAGTTCCATAGGGGGTGTGTAGATTTCAACTGGAATACCCATTGCAGCGATACAAATGAACCATCACTATCTAGGGGGTATGGATTTCAACTGGAATAGTCCAGTAAAACATCCAATGATGTTACTGATTACTGCACTTGACCAAAAGCAATATGGCTCCGTAGTGTTGAAGTGCAAAGGTTATATAATTGACCACTTTCACACTGAAATGTTGACACCAACATTGAAACTATGGCATCAATCACCACTGCACATGCTTGACACAGTACACACTACACAGAGGCAGATCAACATTTCATGATCTACTCTACAGCAGAAAGCTATGTCATCAAAGGCCATGTTTGACATAGTGCACTTGATGTAGTGTCATGATCAAAAATACAGTCACTGATTATGTGGTACAATACAAAATGGTCTATTGCCCCCCCAAGAAAAAAAACTTAAACATTGGGTAAACAAGGTTCGCTTTCACAAGTAATGAAGGAGAGAAGAAAAAAAGAGATCCTTCCCGGGAATCAAACCCAGGGCCTCAGGTCCAGGAGATCTATGCCTCAAACACCTAGCCACAGGAGCTTTATGATAAGGCCAAAAAAAAAATTGTTGTGTTGCCCTCAACCGTCCGGTCCTAAATCCTGAAAAATCAGGGTCGCAAGTTTTTTTGTTTTTTGTTTTTTTGGAATGATGATTTTTACATATTTGTTCAAAAAATCTATGTTTTTCACTTAAAATTAATGTTATATTGAAAGACTAGTCTTTAATTGATGTCTAACAGGTATCCAGAAGTCAAAATTGACAAATGTCCCCTAATTGAAGAAGCATTATTTAATATTTGAGGGGATTTTTTTAAATCTGAAGGTTAAAAAAAAAAAAAGAAAGAAAAAAGAAATCTAACCGCCCGACCCAACTTTCCCATTTTTCCACTTGAGGGCAACACAACAATTTTTTTTTTTTGGCCTAAGGCAGGTTGAAATTTGAACTTATATAAGTGGTCACTTAATCTTACCTCCTTACTGCAAATTGCCCATAGTAGCTAGGGCCTAAATGCGAGAAATATTTGCCATCCTCCCTGTTGAGGAAAAAAACATGGAAAACAGTAGCATGATCGACAGGAATTAAATAATAATTAATAATTGGCTTTTGGTGCGTTTACAACAGAGATGCCAGACTTCAGGAAATTTCCTGATTTCAGGAAATTTTGCTCAGATGTGCAAAAGTATACACAAAAGGAAATTTTCAGGAAATTTTCAACCATTTCAGGAAAATTTGTCATCAACCACTGGCATCTCTGTTACAAGAGGTGATACAATTTAAAGTGACCTATAGATATGAAAATTTATCAGACCACTGCATTCAAAATCATACTAAAAATAAAATGATGTGAATAATTACTGATTTCTGTTCATTTCAGGATCCACTTCCAACAGTCCCTATATCTGGTATGTACAACAAGAATGGCGGCAAAGTAAGACTCACATTTAAACTAGAGGTAGACCAGTTATGGATCGGCACAAAAGGTAGGCATACTATTTAAAGCAGTAAGGTGTGATTTGCTCACAGCGATAACCTCAATTTTTTCTTGAATTTCTGCTTTGGTGCGAGAGGTTGCGGGTTCGAACCCTGGTGGTGGTTTAGTATGCTCTTGTGGAAAAACTGAGTTAGCTTGAAATTCCCCTGGGCAAGGAACACACTGCTAATTTGTCTCGTTGTAACCCGCATGAAATTTGGGGAGCTGATCCTGGCTGCGAAGGTCAATTGTGGAATGTCTAGGGTGTGCGCTTCTAAGCAACATTGTCCCTGAAATGTTGTTAAATGATTTATGGAATGATGTGGGCTGTAGTGGTCAGCAACAACCTGTAAAGTGTGCTGAGGCTTGTGGATCAAAGTCTAGGCATTGTGACTGTGCGTTGCGCATTATAAATCATTTTGCTTTTTTTTTTTACTTTTTGCATGATAAATAAATACCTTGTGAAAGACTAGGCCTGAAGTGAAGTACTTTAATTACAGTAAGATGTGGCAGTTTTTAATAAACTGTCGTAATATTTGGAACTCGGTCAAACTGATGGCTGAAGTGTTCTGTGGCTTGTGTGAATCATAGATATATAAACTATGCATACTCAGTGTTGCCAAAACTTTTCAGCGGCGTATTGACTCGCCAGGCCGCGGTAAAGGATTCTCAAGTAGCCCAATTTTTTAAGCTTCCAAAAAAGCGCCCAATACCGGATATTTTGATAATTTAGAACACAAATCACCCAATTGGGCGGAAAAGCACCGGAAAAACTTCCGGTACTTACTAGGAAGTTACTGACCGATCAATAAATGGTCACAAAACCCATTGTAATTGCAATTTGGAGCTTATGAGACTCAAAACCTAAATTGAAAGGAAAATACATCAAATTACTGCCGGGCCCTGACACTGTCAAAAGTAGCCCAATTTTAGGCAAGTAGCGGCATGCTTTTTGAGTAACGGCAAGTGATCGCCAAGTAGCCCAATTGTGCGCATAAGGCGCGGCATTGGCATCACTGTGCATACTCTGAGTATTTGTATAGAAATAGAAATACTCTGCGTCTTTTGTTATACATCTTATTCATAAGTCCATACGTGAAGCTATATAGGATGTTCAGCTGATCAACCTCGCTAATCGGCCCTCGAATTAAGGATCTGAAGGGGCACGGCAACTTTTTTAGGGCAAGTTGATAATTGCCTTGGATTTTCACTGAAAAGACAAGGCAGCACAACAGTTTGTAATATTTCAAGAGGGCACCATGGCAACTGTTGAAAATTTGAGAAGGGCAACAAGGCAATTTCTCAAAAGTGAAGAAAACACAAACAAAAATAGATAGATGATTTTATAATGAAAGGTCAGGGCTGGGGCACCGACGGCAACTTCATTAGAGGGCACGGCAAGTGACTGCCTTGGGTAAAGGACATATTTTGAGGGCATTACAGCAGTTGGGATGGGCACCCACGTCAAAATGCCATGGGTGCCATGGGTTAATTTGAGGGCTGTAATGATCGACAAACTGATTGATGATATAGGCACTGGATTATGATATTACAATTTTCTTTGTTTTCCTCATTTGTTAGGCCCAAATTAAACAGGTGTTATCCAATCAGCAGCCTCATCCCCCATTTTTCTCATCAAAACTGAAAATTTGCTATCAGAAAAAAGCTCATATTTTTCACATTAACCCAGTAAAATTGAATGCCTGAGATATGTTTAGTTTAGATAGGGCACGGTGGCGTAGCGGTACAGGCTCTACCTCGCAATCGGAGGGTTGCGAGTTTGAGCCTGGCGGTGCCATCGTGTTGTGCACTTGGGCAAGGCACTTTACCTCACTTGCCTCTCTCCACCCAGGGGTTAACTGGGGAGCTGTTAGGAATATTGTCCATTGAGCGCCGCCCAAAGGTATGAGCATGCCTTGGGCATTGTATGGCAGCTGACATATTCTAATGACAGCGGAATAAATGTAAAGCGCTTTGATACATGTGAAAGGCGTTGTATAAATGTCAACATTTATTTTTTTATTTATTTTATGGTGTGAACAAAAACGTAGTGAATTGTAGTCAGTTGGTGACCACACCGGAAATATATGTACTATCCTATAGGCATTGTTACACCAGTTTTTGCTCCTCATATCAAACCTGCTGGAGCAATACAACATTGTATTGTAAATGGTAGGCCTCAATGCAAGAATGAGATAGAAAATAGAACATGAAAAAATTGGACCATGCCCGTTAAAAGAGGACATATCTGATAGTGAAAACTAACATTTCGTGAAAATGTGCACTCAAGAAATGAGCTTTTAGTGGCTAATGATTGTTTTTCTTTCCTTTTTTCCAACATGTAGAACGAACAGAGAAAGTGCCCATGACATCTATCAAAAATGTAGTAAGCGAGCCTATAGAAGGACATGAGGAATATCATTTACTCGTAAGCATAACATATTTTACAGGGTTCGGGGCCACTCAGGAAAATAAAAATCAAATTTCCAGACCGGAAAAACTTACAGA
The DNA here is from genome assembly GCF_039555335.1 of Amphiura filiformis. Lineage (NCBI taxonomy): Eukaryota > Metazoa > Echinodermata > Ophiuroidea > Amphilepidida > Amphiuridae > Amphiura > Amphiura filiformis. The sequence goes on along the minus strand of NW_027305513.1, from coordinate 134,472 downwards.
ATTTGAAGTGGCCCAAGAGGGCAAGTATTTTGCCATACATTACCCCTTTTCCACGCTATTTGGTAACTCTGATGGTCACCAACTTTTGGACGGGCCAAAACAGTTGAAAACACAGGTGCGTTTGTGTATAAAAAGGGTCAAGGCTGAGCAAAGCATACTTCCTTCAGATTGAGAATTTTAATGGGCTTGGTATAAGTATGAAACCTATCAAGCATTTCACCATTGCAGTCTCATAATTGTTTGATGAGCGATTTGGTGTCTTGATATCATTGGATTTTATTAACCCATTTTTATGATGGAGATATAAAGATAAGCTATATGGGAAATTAGATATAAGGTTTTTTAAAGTCTCCACATGCATAAATTACAGCCAGTGAAAAAATTTCACTGACCATCTGGGTCAGATTTGAACCTGGGATTTTCAGATCACCAGACCGATGCACTACTAACTGAGTTAATGAGTCAGATAGAGAAGAGCCAGTGGTGATCCGAAAGTCTCGGGTTCAAATCCTGGATGGTCAATGAATGTTTTTCATTAGCTGTCATTTATGTATGTGGAGACTTGTGTTTAAAAAAACCTTTCTCATATTCTCCCATTTTTATGACAAACAGCTTGTCATGGTAGATTTATAATTGTCTGACAGTAAACTTGTTGAATCTGTCTTAAAAGCCTATTTGATATCATTTGATTTTATTAACCCATTTGTATGATATTATTTCCCTGCAGGCTATCCAACTAGGCCCAACAGAGGCATCACGGTACTGGTTATATGGAAAATTAAATAAGAGAAAGGTTTTTTAACACAAGTCTCCACATACATAAATGACAGCCACTGAAAAAAATTCTCTGACCATCCAGGTCTGATTTGAACCTGGAACCTTCGAATCACCGGACCACTGCTCTTCTCCATCTGAATCATTAACTCAGTTGGTAGAGCATTGGTCCGGTGATCTGAAACACAGTGTCTTGATATCATTTGATTTTATTAACCAATTTGCATGATGTTATCTGCCAACAGGCTATCCAACTAGGCCCAACAGAGGCATCACGGTACTGGTTATACTGGGTACCGGCTCAGTACACGACAGCAATCAAAGATGCTATCCTAGGCAAATGGCAATACTTCTGACGCAAGCTAATTCATCGCCATGGTAACAACCAGCTCAATTCAGATAACTGTTTTCATAATGTTTTCATGCATAAAAACGCTGTACAAAAATAAAACTGTTTCTTTATTTTAAAGAGATGCTTTAATGTGTACAAATATTTTGCAGTCGGTGAGATGACTGTAAGGGTCTTCTATGTAGGGTGTCCATATTTATTAAGGGGTTCTTGACAGATTTCTGAAAAACTGATTTAATATAAGCAATGTCACTGTTGCATAAGGCACCAGAAATAAATTTGTTCGATCTTTGGATTGACCGTCGATGCTGCTTCGATGCTTGTTATTAATGAACTAACAACTAATTAATCGGAATTAATTCTAAATATACAAGCAAAGATTTATATGTTATCACAATTAATAATGGTCAATGAATTAATTTCATAAATAATAAGGATCGACCAAGCCTCGATGGTCGATCGAAAGATCAAACTAATTTGTTTCTATTTTTTTTTTGTATTTCATGCCCGAAATCGGGCTTTTATTTAAATCATTTATGCGTTGCAAATAAAAACAGTACAATAATAATACAAGCACAAAAAAAAATATACAATAAGAATATACAATACAGACAAGTTTCAGAGGAGAAATACAGTGGAAACTCGTTAATACAAGCTCTGATAATACAAAAAACCTGATAAGACAAGCTTGATTTTCAGGTCCCTGGCACTGAATCCCTATATAATATGTGATGGATAAGACAAAATCCTGATAAGACAAACAAAATTTTGTGGCCCCACAAATTTTGTATTAAAGAGTTTCCACTGTATAGTACAATACAATATAATACAATATTCACCACTGGGCCGAGACGAGCATATAAATGGGGTCATGAAATTAATATGAATCCCAGTACACTTTTATTGATTTAAGGTGGCACCACACCCCCTGACAAACCCGTGACCATCCCTGCATTCCTCTCAACAAATTTGGAGAAAAACGCACAAATCGGCACAAAATCGGCCAGGGGTGCAGCACCACCTTAACAGTATACTTAAAATACTTTGTTTCTATTGCCTAAGTTGGCAATTTGCAGATATCGCAAATTTAATACAAATACTCTTGAAGATTTTGGGTCTCATGTATGTGAGGGCATGTTTGCTGTGCCTCATAGCAGTTGATCTACTACATGTATGTAGTATTTTGCAAAGACCCTTCGCACTGCCCGATTTGGTGATGTTTACAGCGTAAACAGGAAGTGGGGTTCTGATTGGTTGATTGAATCACAGGATCATCGCTTTGGCGCATCATTCGCAGAACAAGCTGCATAGTGTTGCTTGACACAGGCATGACCTAGTTCTTTTTACGCGATGATCAGGACAGGAAATGGCACATCCTCCGGAAATCATCAGATGAGCAAATCAGTATCTATGCTCTATATGATCCTCAGCATGGCAAAATGAAGCAGGGAAGACAGGGAGTACTGTACCAGTACATCGCAGACTTGATCAACACACAGTGTCATCGCCCCGATATCTTCATGGCAGAAATCGCCATGGTATGTTGAATCCACAGCCACGCATGGCCATTTTGTTCCGACCTGTTTAATAGTTTTGAGACGCATAATGAGCCAAGGGACATCCGACTAAGGCTACTGACAATTGCCTGGTAATTGACCTCTCTGTGTTTGAGTGAGCATGTATACGCTATGAGGTCATCTGCGTTTAGACTGCCTCCACAAGTGAGTGCAGCTAGCCTACGCTGCGCTATAGTTCGGCACATATAAAATCAGAATTTTTGTCAGTTTTTGAGCTCAACATGCACGCTTCTTTCTCAATACGCAAGCTAACGACTATCATATCCTTTCAACACATATGTTCAAGTGCAAGGAAAAAAATATGGCTTCTTTAGAATGAAAAAATTACGGGAGATATTCATTATTTTCTACCCCGGTATCCACAGATTTATCGTCTGAATATCAAATCGTGCATAGCACATTCACATGTATCGATCCCGTGTATTAGTCTATACAATGTTAATATTAACCAGGCGATGTCGGTGTGCAACAGGCCTGTAACTCTTTCCCCAGCTGAATGCAGCTCAGGACAGATTTTATTGGAGGCAGCTTGTGACCTATTGCTGTGCAGCGGTCCGATAATGTTGATAGGACAAGCGGTTGGCAAACTGTGAAAGGTTTTTGCAAAATACTGTAGGAATGTATAAAAAGGCACCAAATGTTGCAATTATCATTGAACTAAGGCTGTCATGATGATTGATGACTGTTGGGTCCAATATCTCAAAGCTTTGCTAGTGGTCAGGCTTAGCAGGCTAGCCCTACCAATGTGGATTCATTTATTGATTTATCTTCCTAGGTGATGTATGGTGTGAAATTGTAAGCGCTGATATATAGGACTAATTGGGCTTGGCATAGGAAGCCTGACCAATAGCTATGCTTCGAGAAACTGGCCCTTAGAGGACAAGCTTGGGGTAAAGGTTAAAGCTTAGTGTTCGAAGGTGTTTGGAAGAAAATATGTAAGGTATGGTCATAAGGACTGTTAACTAAACTACAACTTAATGGTATAGTTACATTCTACCTAGGAAGTTGAGAATAGTTTAAAGCAATATTCTGCAATTTGCATCAAAAATAGATTTTTATTTTTCCCCAAATATTGTTAGTTTTCACGATCAGGTATGTTCTCTGTTTTGGGCCGATAAAAATGAGGTAAAACAGTGAAAAACACTCTTTTATTCCAGTGCTTAAAACATGCACTGTGTATATCATTGTGTCGGGGTCAATCTGCTGAATATCCCATAGCTTCGTGCATGTACGTATAACCCTCAGCCGCATGGTAATGCACGCAGTTTTATATGTCGACGATACTGTTTGATTGAGTTCGATATCAGGGTACAATAATTTCTTTCAAAACGATGGCCAGAGGGATTGTAGCTTGAGAAACACTTCTTTTTTTTTTCATTTTCAAAGCTTGAGTATACCATCGGAAATAAATCCAGGATTTGAAAGGGGTAACCTTCCTTAAATATGTGACATAATCAAGGGAAATGAGTCGGATGTCGCTAATATTGATTTTGAGATATTGGCAAAGAAAGTGTTAAAATTCTTTTGTTTTATATTGTTTTCAGCGATTGATCAAGTGACGTAACTTCGCAAAGAAAAGTCGTATCATCATGGGGTTTTCAGTTTCTGACAGCTCTAAATGTCCTCTTTAGATCATGTCACATATGTGACACGATCTGCTCCATGGGGGCCAAAGGAGGCATTTTTGAAAATGGAGTTACTGTAATTATTATCTAATACAAACATTAAGCTATCATAAACTGAAAACACCAAAGGTCTAGCATACTTGGTTCTAAAATTATGAAGTTTTGTGATGTGTATTTTCTTATGTATTTTGTTGGTTTTTTTTACTCAATATTTTTGCCTTATCTCAATTTCAAATTTGCAGCCTTTGGCCACCATGGATCAGATCGTGTCACATATACAGTCTAAAGTATGTTGATTGTATGGGGTCCATGCCTGCCCCCTCCCCCAGGCCTGTGCATTAGGAGGTCCCTAGGGCAAAAGTTTACCCATTTTACCTGTTTGGAGGACCACTTTTTTCTTTGGGCTATACCAGTTGAAATCCATACACTCCCTATGGAAGGCATGACCTTAATCTCCCACACAGGGAGTGTAGATTTCAAATGGAGTCGCCCATTCAGGTAACCCCATTTGAAACTCACACTCCCTATGTGGAAGATTGAAGTGAAGTCTTCCATAGGGGGTGTATGGATTTCAACTGGAGTATACCATAAAAAAGTAGGGCCCTAAATTCTCTTATAACTCCAAACACATGCCAGCTCTGATGCAGGTGGTGGTCGCAGTGCATTCTCTAAATTCAGTAAATTTTGATCGTCAACCATGTAATTGAATGGGATTATTTTGAAATTTTAAAACGCTTAAAATATCACAAACAAATAGGCATATGTTAATAAATAATATAAATACAAGCTAAAACCATTGGGATTCGATAATGAACCCCACAAAACTAACCGAGTATATGGAAAATGCCATACGGCCGGGCGGTTTCACAAGTTGCTGGCTCTATCATGCCACTCGCCGCCTGCTCTGATGCATGATTTTGCATAGTTTCTTGGAATTGGCCATAGATTACAAAGGTACAGATAGCACACCAATAGACATGTGCACACCATGAATCTGTATAATCTGTTGCTATCAATTTAAATGCACAATGTTGAGAGAAAAAGATCTTTATATTTACTCCTTGTTGTTTGTCATATTTTTCAAATCAAAAATACCCTTGGTTAAAGCCATATTGTGTGATTTGCTTCACAGCGACGCCCTCAATTTTACTTGGATTTCTACTTTTTGCATAATTATAATGCCCAGTGGTGTACTAAAATACCACGTAAAAGACTAAGCCTGAAGTGCTTTAATAGCAGTAAAACTTTTTATATTAAAACCGGGTCAACCCAGTTTTATTCAGAGTTCATCGATCGACTGCTTGCTAACATCTCTCGTGGATGTCAGCTTATGTGTACACACGTCGAGCACGATGCTCCATGCAGTATTACATGTTACGATCGGCGAGCATAGTACACGCATTGTAGGCGCTGGATTCACAATTTTCTTCCTTATACCTCATTTGTTTGGCTCGAAGTTAAAAGAGGATAATGTGATCAGTGAAAACAAACATTTAAATAGGAATCTATTTTTTATGCAAATCACACATTATTGCTTTAATAAATATAATCTTCATAGACTTCTTAATCAATGTGTGTGTTAATGGAAGAATTCAGGTGCCAAATGTGATACACTGTGTGCTGCCACTTGTTTATTTATCAATCATTTTGTTATTGGAAGTGTTATTCTATAGACCATTAACCATTTGACATCATTGTTTATCAACAAAGGCGAGGGACTGGTCTATTGATATGCTTGAATGAACCGCTACACTGTCCAATGGCTTTCTTGTACTATGAAATGTGGTGGGTGATTTAAAATGCATGTGCCCTGAGCAAACTATGATGCGTACACACGCTGCAGGGCAAAGAACAATGGAAATTGCCATAATTCACATGCATACTGCCAGGCAATGACGTCACATGTCAAGTGGTCTATAATTTAGCACATTTTGAATTGAGATAAGCTTTTAATACATGTCATCCTAATTAGCAACACATCGTAGTAAGTGATTACAAAGGTATCTCATCATGTTAGGCAAAATAAAAGTATTGATACAAAAAAAACACCAATAAAAACCCCACAGGGCAGCCTTTAACAACACGTATATGTGGTGTGATCAAGCAAAATCAGTCTGAAATCGGTCATATTAAATTTTCTGTTTCTTATAGGATTGTAAAAAGCATTTGCAAAGCTACAGTTTGCAGAAAACTTCATTGAAATTGGCAACCAGATATGAGCAGTTTTAAGAGTTTCCAAAACAATAGAAAACAAGTCAACAGGATTATTTCCTTTGCTTGGCTATATCTCAAAATCAATATTGCCGTTCCGATTGATTTTGCTGGATCATGGGCTGGATCACATCACATATTACATTTTTGCATCTGAATTCTTCAACTGTGATAATAATAATGTTAATGTAAAGGAAATTTGAATACAGTTTTACTATAATCACTACAATGCAAATGCACAGGATGCCAACTTTTAATCATTATGACCTTTTCTGTTCTGCTGTTGACCATGTTTGGTCACATTTTTCCATGTTTCATTTTTTGATCTCAGATAAAATAAGAGACACAATGTAGTGTTTTTAACTCATTTTGTTACCTTTGGCTAATTCCTGTGCCCACTGTCATGTTGTTAACTTTGAATTGGGGCAATAGACGTCTGATTGATGGTTGCTGCTACTTTATAGTTGTTAACTTTGAATTGGGGCAATAGAAATCTGATAGATGGTTGCTGCTACTGTATAGTGGTAATTTTCGTGATGGTTTAATTTTCACAAATAGAGGTTATCACAAATGTAACAACTAAGGAATATGAAATTTGATCATATTATAACATCATGGGAAGGCATGAACTTTGTGAAAATATCAAGAGGCACAAAAGTCTTCTGTGTTGAAAAATATCTACGCAAACACAGCCACTTGGTTGGTTATCTGCTGCTCTGCTCCACATTCAAAGGTTGGGTTCTGACAGCCCCCATCTCCACATGTTGGCATTGAAATGACCAACTCCAGTGCGTAATATGTTATCCATGCTCAATTGGCTCTCTCCACCCATGTGTATAAATGGATACTGGCATATACACTAAAAATAGTACTGGGAAGGTATAATAGGCCTGTTGTGCAGTAAAAGTGGAGAACCTCTGCAAGTTAATTCAGGACTGTCTGGCTAAATAGAGATGGGCACTTTGACATGTGTGCACTGCTTCGGCAAGACCTTTGTCTTAATATATTACCTGCTTATTTTGGAAGACAACTCATTATAATGATGCAGTTTGTGGTGTATCATAATTACATCCAAGAGAGATCAACTTTGTTACATATGCTGAAAACTTGCCAAACTGTTAACCCTTTTTACATAATTAATTCAGTGCATGTTATGAACTGGCTAGTTCAAGTCAAATTTAGAACATGTCGCGGTGTGTATTTGTATGTTTATATAACTATGAGTATAATAGGTTGACATATGTGTGTTTTACTGTTGCAACAAGAGAAGCCGTTTTTCACTACGCTTAAAATGTGATGCAACGATGAAACCCAGAGAAGAACAATATCCCAGAACGAAGCTGACTGTTTGAACTTCAAATCGCAGCCAAGAATCGAAAATGGGTGGAGAGCAGAATTTGGAAAATGTATTTTGTTGCGACAGAAAAAAATGCGCACACAAAATATTAGGGTGTGTCACACACAAAAGTATCCATACCAATTTTTTCTTAACAAAAATGAAAAGCACTCAATAGATTCACCAGGGGTTTGTAGGTAATCTGAATAAATTTCTTTTGCACAAAACCAGTATTTTACTCACAGTTTTGTGTATCATGGTCGATAGGTTACCTGATTCAAATTGATTTGTTGGCCCTTTTTACAACACTGCCTGTATATGTTATAATATAAATGTGTACCTGTAAAGTACGGTTTCCAAATGCTGATTCAGGCCCACACTCGATAAATCAAACTTTGTTTGATAACACATAATAATTGTTCCTACTATTGAAAGAGAACACTGTATACTAACATGTATACTGCCACCTTCAGTATACACACACCGTTAATTGTGTGACTTAGGCTACTTAACCAAAAATAAGATTGGTTAAAGAATAAAGAATTTGCCAAAAAACAAAAAAGGATTGCGATTTCTTTTTAAATCACACGTTTGGCACCATCACCCAAACCTCCTTTGCTACTACCAGACTCGTTCTAACAACTGAAAATTGTAATATGTGTATAAAACTAAAAGCAACTTTAACAGGCTATTCCTACAGTTCTAAGACATTCTTAATTTTTCTCATCATACCTAGAAACATAACGTCAGGGGCCTACATTGTATATCCCATTACATGTATATCACATAGTGACTTCCACAAGGTTAATCATTGAGATTATATGAATATGTAGTAAATATTAATAACTATTGAAGAGCAACTTGTCCATAACAACGGTTAAATATGATTTTTTTTTACAAAGTTCTACAAAAGCACCCTTCATGAATCCTTTATTATGTTACTGAACTGTGTAAATAAATAGTTTATCAAACTCTACATTGTTTGATGTTTGTGTTCTTGTAGTGAAAATTGTAATCAGTAAGCATTCATCTATCTGTCATTGAAATGCAAACGTAAAATTGTATTGGTACCCTTATTTTGTTTTACACATATGGACCAAAACACAGCCTCTTTACTTATACAATTAAGGGATCTGGAATGAGCGTTTTGACAGTATTTTTTGTGGGACATGAGAGCACATCAGACATCGAATTGCATTCTGAATAGGAAGAATGTCTTTCTGATATCAAATAATTTTCATTTTTTGAAATTCACGATATAATACAAATTATTAAAATGTGATATTTTTCACATTTTTGATATATAACAGTCAAAAAATCTGTTAAACAGATTTCCAATAAATTGTTCCATTTTGGGTTAAATACTCAATTTTCATGCGCGGGATATTTGAAACATAAAATGAAAATGGATTGCACTTTTTCCTCGAGATGTACTATAATATCAAGGTTACGGATATATTATAACATTTTGACATCTTTTTCTGCACTGTATTATACCTAAATTAAGAAATTTTTATAAATATTCAAAGAAAATATAGGTCATCCAAAAAATTGTGATTTTTACACATTTTGGGGCAAAAAAGGAAAAATAAGCAAAAATATCAAAATCTGTTTAACAGCTTCATTCATCAAGTCATAACAAACGGTCTACATGCTTAATTTCTAATAAAATATTGAAATTGTGAAAAATATAGGTATTTATTGATTTTCATGTTTTTCTTGCAAATATGCTAATAATATGCAAATTATGAAATTGCAAAATAAAGTTTCTACATAGCATACATCTTTCAAGTGTGATGTTCAAAATGACAGACATCAAAAAGAGATTCGATGAAATGTAAAGGTGTAGTAACAATTTTGGCATGGACTGTCTGGTCAGGAAAAGTACGGTAAGTTGAGCTGTAGCAGCCCTTTGCATTTATTCTGCTGCCATGCTGCTATGTTGTATAAAAACAGGGAAAATCTGTTCCAACTTACCAGTATACGCAGTAGAAGTGACGTCATAATCGGATTAACTACCATAGCAATAGATGAATACAATTTTTGAATAGATCGCTCTGCACTACACGCAGATTGCACTAATCACCTGTGTATGTCAGCAAACATAGATTGAATACGATAACGCTCTTTTCAAAGATACTTATCTTACAGGTGCGAGTGATCAGGCTTTCTTTGACATCTATGGTTCAATGCATCTGTAATGCGTGATCGTTGTAGTATACACCACATTTCGCCATACTGCATTCTAGAAACGCTTGCTGTTAGAATAAGAAAAATTTTAATGCTAAATTATTGCACATTCTAGGGAAGCGTGGTTACCGTTTTGAAATAACCGAGTGAGAGGGTTTTCAAGAAAATATTTTTCCTGTCAAAACTGAAGCATCCTCTGTATAAAAGAAAATATGAATATTAACTGCACATCATATATAACGATTCGTGATACCCAATTGTGGCACATTTGATGTCGTTTATGAGGCAGAGAATTTTATTTCAATTTTATATACGCCAAAATATTTTTTAATTGAGCAAGAATAAGGATAGAAAAAACGTTGAAAATTCTATGTATAAATAACATTAGACCCGGCAAAAGATTACTGTTTCGTTTTTATGGTAATCTAATCTTTTATTTCCGGAAAAAACATTTGGGGTCTAAAATGGATTTTTATGTAATTGATAAAACATCGAACGTGTATACAAGAAAAATGGTAGGTTCCTATAGTATTTTACTGACCATGGAAATGTACTGACACCGTGCGAGCACATGTCAAAATCGATATAATGTATTGTCCATATAGACGCGCATTTATCATGTTTATTGTCGGATTAACAACAATTGAGTGCTATTAATACACATTAATGTTTTTAGGCAAATAAAATTCCAAAATATAGTACGTTTTCTGCTTTTGCTTGTCACGTGGTAGGCCTATATTGAAGTTGCGATTATATCTTCAAATAAGTTTCAAATGGATTCCATCAAGACAAGTGGCCGAGTGGTCTAAGGCGCTAGGCTCATAGAGCATATCCAAATCGGCGTGGTGCGCCGTGAGTTCGAACCCCGCCTCTGCCGAACTTTAAAAGAAGTAAAATTAAAATTACAATTTAACTTTTTTTTTAAATTTCATATTGGGGAAATGTGACTGGGAGAATTTATGTATGGCGTGGAGTGGTGTGGTTGTAGTACAGGGCGGTATATTCAAAATTGTATTAATCTATTGCTATGGTAGTTAATCCGATTAACTACGTCACTTCTACCCCAGACAAACAGGTTGATGTCTATGACTTCTACGGCGTATAGGGAACCAAAGGATACGGTCGTGCGTCTTGAATTCGCCACCCAAAAAAGGTGGCGACGTTACGTTTTTCAAAAGTCGACTCAAATTAAATGATGATATCTTTGTCAAGCAAGAAGTTATTGTCATGCTTGTGGTCTCATTTTATTGCTAAATAAAATGTGACACGATCTGGTCCATGGGGCCAAAGGCGGCAAATTTGAAACTGAGATAAAGGTAAAAATATGGAGTAAAAAAATAATAAAATACATAATAAAATAGACATCTAAAAACTTTAGAACCAAGTATGCTACACCTTTGGTGTTTTAATGATTTAAATGATAGCCTATTGTATGTATAATGTAATAATTACAGTAACTCAATTGTCAAAAATGCCTCCTTTGGCCCCCATGGACCAGATCGTGTCACAAATGCACTTTCAACCCTGTAAAAAGAAATTCTTCAGCCTTTGTAATACTGACACTGTGCTTCATAGAATTCAGAATGGGCAAGGTGGGGGATGTGGTACACACAAACTCTATGGGATTGATATTTTTAGTGCATATTCTGTTTCTGTAAAGGCTGTAAATTGGATTTTGACTATATTTAGCATCTAAAAGACTCATGACCTTACAGCTAAACAGTTCTAATACTATAGTTTTTAATCATTTATAATTGGTTTAGTCTAGAAAATACAAACTTTTCCATACAAAACTACCCGTTTTCCCCCGGGCCGTTTTCATATTAAACACTAGCAAGTAATGCGGATATCTTCAAAATCTAAAAGTTACTGTAAAATCTTAATTACTTATCCTATCATAGTCGAAGTATAGATTTTCTGAAGGGAAATTTAATGAGGAATCTAAATATGGATTTATTTTTTCTGTATGGGTTAGGGACAAAATGTTTCAGTTCAAAATATGTTGAATTGTAAAAAATTCTAACATACTTTGGGGCACCCTGTATTCCGAGATAGCTGTGAATTTGGTTTCTTCCAAAGTCAGTAGGCTCCCCCTATCCTCTAACCAAATGAATGTTCTTTACTTCCAGTTTATTACTGCAAGTTGGTAATAAGCAATGCATTAAGTAACCCATTTTTTATCCGAATCTTTTTTATTCCACCCTGTATAACTTGAAGGTCACCCTGTATGATGAGTTGAAATGTATATATATGAATTGCTTATGCCTTCAGCTTTCCAAAAATGTATACTCTTGCTAGTTTAGGGTTGATAATTGTGGAGATAATCTAAATAGAAACTCGATTGGTATAACAAATCATAATATTTGTGATGTAACGCTAAGGGTGGCGAGTTCAGGACACACGGCCATACCAAAGTACTGTGTCAATGGATAAAATTAAAAACATGAAAATATGAAACAACATCCAATGGGAGAATAACACATAAAGGTATAAACATGGGTGGAATGGAACAAGCGAGATACCCAGCAAACGTGTAAATTTAGTCAAATCATAGACCCTATCTTCCAGGGTCTATGGTCAAATACCCGTGCTACCGTCCTCCTCTCCGTACTATTATGCCTCAGGTTAGTCGAACTTCAAGAAACTGGCCTGACGACCAGGGGTGGACCTCATAGGCTGCATGGTGTGACAATCATGCACATGCATAATATTAATAGAGTTTTGTTTGTTTGCTTGCTTGTTTTTTCAGTCTTATTTTTTTCAGTCTTATTTCTACATAGGTCTTGCGGTTCTTGAATCACGGCACTAGATCAAAATGACAGTTTGGAGCGTTTTCCCCTAAAATCTTACTCATACATACATACATACTACATAGGCCTACATACTACAACATTTATAAAGCGCCTTTTCAAGAAAGTTTCAAAGCGCTGGTAAGCAAAACACAAAAGATCAAAAATATAAACATTAAGGTTATACAAAGAAACGTATAAAAAACGTATAAAAGACGTATAAAGTTGTTCTCTAAAACAGAGTTTTCTCAGTAATCAAATATCGCAGCAAGTGAAATGTTGGTGCATTGGATGTAGCTTAAGGCTACATGCTCTTTTTGGTTGAAATTTTTGGCGGGAAATAATCCCGCCAAAACATTAAAGTAATCTTTTCCCACAACTAAATATCATAGTCAGGAAATTAATGATGCATCTGGTAGCTTAGATCATAACTTTCATTGCACTTAGTTGCAATTATCCCAGAAAATTCTTGATTTGTTTTTACAGAGTCTTGAATTGTCGATGTTTTTGATCAAAAACATCACTCGGTGTATTTTGAAACTCGAGGCATTAACTCTTCTCAAATTAGCCCCAAATCATAATTTATTATATGCATATGTAGCAAACACCAATGGGAATAATTGGACGTTGTTTGCGGAGCCTAAATTTGGTTTGATTTTATTTCACAATAATTCTAAGGTGAGAATTTTGACCTGACATTTACTTTTTGGATTTCAAATTTAAATTTATTGATATACATATTTTGAATAAATAAAGAGTACGCTTACCTTTCTGCAACACTTCCCGGTATCATTAAGCATCTGCTGATAACCAACATTTTAGCTGAAAACAGTCCTTCCTATCATTTTTGAACAAAATATGGTTCAAAAGTCCGTACGCTGCGTGTATAAACTAGCACAGCGAGATAACGAACAGAGCTATTTACGGTGGGGTATCTATTGTAAGCTATTAGGGTAGGCCTATAGTATATCTTCCCGCAAGTGACAAGATGTGTCAAGCAGGGCGGTATATTCAAACGCTATTGTCTGGATCATTGAGTATCGATTGAGCACGTATACATGCAGCACGGATGTGTGTGGTCCTCCCAGGTTTTGACATAAATTACAAATGACGTCGTGAATGACCCAGCGTTTTCATTTTATTATTACTAAATTAATCGTCGTTTATCACGAGTGCTAAGAGTTGTACCAGTTCAATTCATCAAAATTAATTTGTATTAAATGAAAAACAAACAGACAAGTAGAGTCATATGTCTTTCTATGACCGTATTCCTACCAAAATCAAAATCAAAATGATTTTCAATACACTAGAAACGTGTTGATATGTATATCTTTGAAAATCGCCGAATGTTAACCACAGTCACCGTGGCACAGCATAGGCATCTTTAGCATTCAGTGAAATTGGCAGTGGTTCGAACCCCGGTGAAAATTTTAGTATTTTTTATTCTTTTACTAATGCGCTGTGCCGTTTTACAAACACGCCCCTGAATGAAACTCATGGGCATGTACCCTTAACATTTTTCTTGTGTGTTTATACAAATTTTTAGAATAAATTTGAAAATCCTTCGTTTAAAGCCGTTTTTCACACCGTGTTCACAAGATCAAAAACGCGTTCCATGACGTTTTTTTTCAAATGTGCGCCCCGTATAAAACCACGCGGAGTGATTGTTTTCTTCTTTTTTGTATTGTACTACAAATCGATTAAAGAAATAATGTTGCCATAGGGAAGAACCAAATACAGTACCGATTAAGTTTTAAAAGCCCGTTTTGGGGGAACATTTTCGAGAATCTTGCTTGAGAAAAAACTGTTTTGTGAAATTATCGATATCTTGATTACGGGACGTTAATTTAGACATCTGAATACCTACATTATTTCTCAACATTCTGCCAATTGCTATCCCATTTGATTTTCACTCCAAATTGAAGCTAGTGTTGCAAAAAACGAGGTTTTTCCTCCATCAGTTCGCATGATTTCAGCGCCGACATGCGTGTTTATTCTAAGAGCCATTGTGCGGACGCGATTGTAATCATGTAATTGCATCAAATTATAGTTACATATCCGCTTCGAGAACAAGCAATTGCGTAACCTCATGGTGTGGCCGAGTGAATAGAGCGTTGGACTGGGAATCTGTTATGAACTATTTTTGTGGGTTCGAGTCTCCGTGTGACTGAATTTTCTTTTTTTTTCTCTTTTCTCATTTTTACTTCCTTTCTTTCCTCTTTTCGTTCTCCTTTTCTTTTTTCATTTTTTTTTCATTTCTTTCTTTCTTTTCGTTCTTTTCTTTCTCTCTCTCTTTCTCTCTTTCTCTCTCTTTCTTTCTCTTTTCACTATTTCTTTATTCTTTCTTGCTCCTTTCTTTTTAGTTTTATTTGATTGATTCGCTGACTGCAGTGAATCGTGATTGATTGTTTTTCACCTTTATATAGGGCATAATAGGGGGCCTAATTCAGAAATTTGTAGGCCTGCTAAGCCTGTCTTGTTGAATATTCTTCCCAAATTCGATATGCAAATAATTGCTTTTTGATATTGTTGTTGATGTTATTGTTGTACCCTATTACATTGTAATCAGGGGAATAGCAGCATTGATTTATTTCATCAAAGATCATATCAAGGCTATAAATTCAAAATCAAAACATTTTCCAGGGCGTACGTAGAGCTTGACGAAATGCCCCCAATCAATTTTAAAATTGATAAAATCCTTATGAAAATTGCCGAAAACGGCTTGTGCCCCCCCCCCGGCATCCGACCCAGCATGCCCCCCCTCATGACCCCCCCGCCCCCCCCCCCCCCCCCCCGACTCACGAGCTCCGGGCACGAGCTAAGCTAAGTTTCATGTCTTGACCGTGGATCGATATTCTATTGTAAGTAGGCATACGTCCCAGTGCGCTTGTTCATTTTCTGCATGGCTGTTTCTGTTATGAACTTACGCCCCTCTGAAATCAAGCGCATGAAAAACTCTCGGCTAACCTTAAGCAATAATTAATATAACAATGGTGACATACATGTATCATGAGAAGTACAAAGAGTTTATGGAAAACAAAAAACAAAGTTACTGCGGATAAAGATGAGATTTGAGAGCTGTTTTGAAACTGTATATGTTTTGAGCATTTCTGATTGTGACAGGAAGCCTATTCCAAGATTGAGCAGCAGCAATGGAAAAAGCTCTGTCCCCAGCTTGTTTTCTGGATGATGGAATTTCCAATGTGATACAGGATGATGAACGAGTACGCATAGAGTCTGGCCGCGATCTTATTTTTAGGCACGCATCAATGTACTGAGGACAGAGCCCGTTTAGTGATTTAAAAACATAGAGGAGAGTTTTGAATTTTATTCTTTCTGAGACAGGGAGCCAGTGCAATTGATCAAGAAGTGGAGTAATGTGAGCAGATCGTGGTTGCTGACACACTAACCGAGCACACTTGTTTTGCAGTTTCTGGAGTCTTTTAAGATCTTTCTTGGAGATGCCATTTAGTAGAACATTGCAGTAGTCCAGTTTGGAGAGAATAAGAGTTCTAGCAGCATGGTTACAAGTATCATATTCAATGAAACGGCGAAATCTATAGATGTTGCGTACTTGCCAGTTTATTGATTTACAAAGTTGGGTTATATGTTCAGACATGGTCATGTGACGGTCAAAAATGACTCCAAGGTTGCGAATGGACTGTGACTGATGGACTTCAACATCTCCAACTCATGAGGCGGAAGTGTCATCCCAATATTAGGACCTCATTTATAGAACCCACACAATTTCTCTTGTGTGTCAGCTTTATTTAGGCTATCTTAATATTTGAGTGCAAACACCGATAGGTCATGCTACCATCCGACTCGCCTTAGAGCATCAATTCCCTTGTTAGGTCGTGCAGCAACCCGGCCTAAGTCATTAAACATGATAAAGAGTTCGTATCAATATCTATTTACTCTGTGTCTTATGTTTCATTCATGTGTACCATCAAAGTTCAGTCTCCTCCCAGTGGGTTTTTTTACTTCTTCAAGTTCAACAGACACGACAAAGCCAAGGACGCGAGGATTGGATAGTCCGAGATTTATTTGCCGTTCATGATTAGCGTTCTCTCTTGGTGCCGCGCTGCAGGCCAGACCTAGACCAAAAGATTTATTATTTCCTCCCTGTCCTGTTGTAGCTCTCCCTGTAGAAAACTCCTGGTGGTAAACTTGAAACGTGCATGTGAAAATTAAAGTTATAGGCCTATAGGGCCTACTATAATTATTGAAAACTTATTATTAATAAACACGTTCAATTTACCATTTTAATAATATTAAAAGAGACTTTAATATAGGGATATTTCGTGACCCTATATCATCATCTTTTTATGGCATTTTCCACGAAAAAAGCGCAGGCCTATTCCCAAAATAGTAGCCTCGATTCCGATTTTGCGTTTGTGAGTTATGCATGATGTAATTTGCTCCATAGGCAAATGTGTTGTAATTTCGTTCTGTTAAGGGATCGGATAGCAACGTTTGCACAGTACTTTTTTGTGAGACACGAGAGCATACCAGACACATCAAATTGCATTATGATCCTTCTGATATCAAATAAGTTTGATTT
Source organism: Amphiura filiformis (assembly GCF_039555335.1). Lineage (NCBI taxonomy): Eukaryota > Metazoa > Echinodermata > Ophiuroidea > Amphilepidida > Amphiuridae > Amphiura > Amphiura filiformis. Next base: position 117,057 of record NW_027305513.1, on the reverse strand, counting down.
TTTTTAATTCGCAGTAGGCTATAATGCAATGTCAAAAATATCAATTTTTAAAAACTGCCATAAAATTTACATTAGGCCCTATATCGCGAATTTAAAAACAACAACAACAATATTTGATATCAGAAGGCCATTCCTCGTATTCAGAATGCAATTTGATGAGTCTCAAACAGATCATGCTGATGTGCTCTCATGTCCCACAAAAATACTGTGCAAACGTTGCTATCCGATTCCGTAGACATAAATACAAATTTGCCGATATTTTTGCCAAAAAATATAATAATATAATATTTAAACATCACAACTTGGTAACAGATTAATCTTTTATACGACTCTTATAAATTGGCCGACAATCCTATGGTTTGGTCGACAACAGTCAATTTCTGCCGATAAAATTATGAATTGGGGGTGTCCCACCCAGTAGCGTAGCCAGCGGGGGGCAGGTGGGGCAGAGTGCCCCCCCTGACAAAAAATGAAAGAAAAAGTGCCCCTCTGACAAAAAATGAGAGAGAAAATCAGGAGGGCAAAGGAAAAGAAAAAGGGCAAGGAGCCCTTTTCTAGCAAAATTCAGGGCCAAAATAGTGTAAAATACAAAAATTTTCCGCGCTACGCGCGCAAATTGTAACAATAAAGCCCTTTTTAGCCGGATAATGGGCGAAAATAGTGTAAAATACCATTTTTTTGCGCTACGCGCGCACATTATCCCAATAAGGCCCTTTTCGGGAAGCTCGAAGACATAGGCCTACAGTCTCTATGTATTGTATGATGCAACTGCAATTTTTTTCGTCTGTGCCCCCAAAATTTTATTTTGCCCCCCCTGACCAAGAAAGCTGGCTACGCCCCTGGTCCCACCCCATACCCCACCCCCTCTAGCGGCGGACCTGAGACTGCGTATGAACGGTGTGCCAAAGTCGCCCCCCCCCCCGTTTGATTTGCCAAAAAAATATCTCGTCCCCTCTTTACCTTCCAAATTTGTTTTCCCCCTTTTGTCCTGTCAAAAATTGGCAAAAATGCTCCCCCTTCCCCTGGAGCGGACAGATAATTGAATACCTGAGTGGAAGAAAGGCCCAACTCCATCAACACTGTTTTTTGAGAAAAGACAGACTGTTTTTTTAATCTTGAGGAGACCTTGAGTACTGGTACATGAAGATACATTATATTATAACATACATTTGATGTTGCAAATGCAATGGCAACGGTACAGGTCTTTTAAGATATGATAAACTCATTTTGGTAAAATGGAGTTGGGCCCTTCTTCCACTCAGGTATTCAATTTATACACACAGCCCCTTACAACTTTTACACTTTATTCCCGACTGTGTTCCCGTGTTTTGATCATATCAGTCCATGCCCAGCTCCCCTATCATATGCAGAGGTAACTCGGACAAATTCAAGTTCAATGTCTCATTGCATGGCCGTAGGGCTCATAATAATGCACCAAGTCTACTGGCTTACTCTTGAGGGTATGATAACTTAAGGGAAACTCGCGATTGGTTAAAAAAATTTCATTTACCGCCCATTCCCGCCCCCAATAATACTCAAACCATTGATTTTACCATCCATGATTTTACTGACGTATTTATTGAGTGATGGACAGCGCGGTACCGCTGGATATGTGAGCGGTAATTCCTCCGGCATTTCCGTCAAGATCGCAAGCCAAAAGAGGAACAGACCGGTCGCGGTCCACGGGACGCTACGTCGCGATTATTCTGCTGTAAAAAGTAGGCCGATACATGAACTGCATTACAAATTACATGTAAGGTAAGTCAAATCATTTTGTTTAATAGCTTTTAATTTTCCTATTATATATTTTGATTTGCCAATTGTGCTATAATGTGCTTAACATTTTAATTTGTACTTTGGCAATGATCGGATATTTATTGGATCTAAATGTATTGAAGTTGGCAAACTGACAAAGAAATATAGCTATTCATGGCTTATGTCTTATTTTTAATCCGAAAATTGAAATTGACAGGAACATTACTCATGTTAACTTATACATGATCTTGAATGTAAGCTTTTTGCACGAATATTTCACCTTTCGTGTGCACTTTCTCACGAAACAACAAGTAATATGACGTGCATGGATATTTTTTGTCGACTTGGGCGACTGGCTAAAAACAATTACTTTACTTTCAGTACTTTTTCAATATTGTGTTCATGTCATCTACATGAGAAGTACGCAAATGTGCTACATAAACATGCCTAATGGCTTTACCTAATAAACGGTTCTTATATTAACATTGTAAACAAAAAATAAAATTCAAATTTGCCAATAGACATCAAAATTTTCCAAATTAATGTAGAATTTTAAAAATTGAACTAGAGCGGTTGTAGCACCGCAAAGCTAGATCCAGATCGGCATTTTAAGACTTTTTAGGTGTAGAACCTCCTGTTTTCATTTATTAGTATATTCTTAAGGGCTGGGGTATGAACGTTTGGACAGTATTTATTTTGGGACATCAGAGCACATCAGACATATCGAATTGCATTCTGAATACGAAGAATATCATTCTGATATCAAATAATTTTGATTTTTTGAAATTCGCAATTTAATACACATTTTATGGCAAATCATTAAAAATTGATATTTTTGATATTTAACAGTACTTAAAGTAAACTTTATAAATCTGATGATTTATACTTAAAGTGTATGTAGGTGGGATGAAAAGCCGACGATCAATTGAAAATTTTGACCTTTCGTATTGAAGATATGGATTTTTTTCCCAAAACACCAAAAAAAAAAGGTCTTTTGGGGAAAAAATCCATATCTTCAATATGAAAGGTCAAAATTTTCAATTGACCGTCGGCTTTTCCTCCCTGCTACATACACTTTAAGAATATATCATTAGATTTATATAATTTACTTCGAGGACTGTTATATATCAAAAATTTGAAAAATATCAAATTTTTATAATTTGTCATACAATTTGTATTATATTGTGATTTTCAAAAATGAAAATTATTTGATATCAGAAAGACATGCTTCGTATTCAGAATGCAATTCGATAGGTCTGAGGTGCTCTCATGTCCTACAAAAAATACTGTCGAAACGCAATAAACGCTCATTTTAGATCCCTTAACACTTTTCTCTTTTGATATTCACGGGGATCATACCTTTTTTCAGTTTTTGAGATGTTTAAATCGAAAAATACCCTAAACTTGATGCAATTAAACCACCTTAACTAAATGAGTAGCAATTTTACTAGCAAACTATTGAAATTAGCGGTTGTTGCACCGCAAAGCTGCATGGATCCATCTATACCGGCATTTTAAGACTTTTAGGAGTAGAACCCCCTCTTTTCAATTAATTGTACAATGTATATTCTTTACCCTTTTTACTTTTGATACTCTCGGGGATCATATACCTTTTTCACTTTTTGAGATGTTTAATTTTTTCCAAAACGCCCATTCCCCCCTGCCATAAATAACGATCGGTCCCTTAAATGCGTAGTCCCATGCCTGATGAGTAGCACCACACACCGACATCGCCTGGCTAATTTATTTGGTGCAGCAGAGACATTAAAATGAATACACGGGATCGATACACGTGAATTGCTATGCACGATTTTGATATCAGACGAAACTCTTCGGATACTGGGTTACAAAATGATGAATATCTCCCGTAAATGAATTTTTCTCAAGAAACCAGATGTGGTCTCATACACTTGAAAATACGTGTTGAACAGATATTATAGTCGTTAGCGTGCGCTTTGAAAATTGGCCGTGCGCTTTGAAGTCAAAATTTGACCAAAACTCTCAATTTTATATTGCGTTGGTCCTATATGGACTACAGCGCGCAGCAGGCTATAGCGGCACTCACTCAAGTGGAGAGAGTATAACCATTGACCGCAATGTCGTATACAAGCTTGCTCACAGAGCGAGAAATCAATTACCCCGTCTATACAGTAGCCTTAGTCAAGTCACTTCGCTAATAATATGCATCTCATAAGGTCCGAATAAAATGGTCATAGGTGGCTGTGGATTCAACCTACCATGGCGATTTCTACTATGAAGATATCGGGGCGATGTCACTGTGCACCATACGGATAGGGAAATTGTAGCCTATACTCTTCTTTTCCATTTTACACTACCCAGGGTTACCATGGTTACCATTTAGTTGTCGAGATATTAATTTGAAAAAGAACCAAATATGAATATTGACCCAGGTCTTATGAGGAGTATCACCCCCGAATGGGGAATTTTCAGTAAGGGACCGTTCAATATAGACACTGCACCGGGGGAAATAGAAAATTTAAGGAGGGAATCGGAAAACTTTTGGGGTCTTCGGGGAATCGTGATTTTTTTTAAACAAAAATTTAATGTAGGGGGCCTATAGGCCTAAACCATACCATGGGAGGAATATGAAGTTTTAAATGAAGAAAATTGGGAAAACAGTCGGGGGAATCTGAAAATTGTAAGTGGATGCGCGACTGGGAAACGCGAACGAGAAGTGAAGTTATTTTTTTTTCAATTCCCCATTACCCCCCGGCGTAAATATTGAACGGTACTTAATTAAGTGACCTGTCGCGTGTCGTGAATTTGAGAAAACTGTTGAAATATTTTATTTTTGTAGCTCATGCACCACAAAGCACTAATCCTATTAATTTAAATTCAACGTGGAGATTAACTAGTAATCTAAAATAAGGATTAACAGATTGATAAACCTTTCGTCAAGAAACGCACCATAAAGCATGCCTATTCATTCAATGGTGATGTGAAGATTAAGTAGGCCCAACTGATCTCCGGACTGATCTAAATGAGGATTAACACATTGATGATGAACCTTTAATCCAGAAATGTGATCGCCACCACACACCGACATCGCCCCGTTAATAATTACATTATACAGCAGAGACACTAAAATGAATACCCGGGATCGATACACGTGAATGTGCTACGCACGATTTGATGTTCAGACGATAAATCTTTGGATACCGGGGTAGAAAATGATGAATATCTCCCGTAATTTATTTAGTCTAAAGAAGCCAGATTTTGTTCCTTGCACTTGAATATAGGTGTTGAACGGATATGATAGTCGTTAGCTTGCGTCTTGAGAAAGAAGCTTGCGTCTTGAACTCAAAAACTTACAAAAATTCTGATTTTATATGTGCCGAACTATAGCGCGCTCCGCTCACTCGTGGAAGGCAGTCTAAAAGCAGATGACCATTGACCTCATCATGGCGTATACATGCTCACTCACACACAGAGAGGTCGATTACCAGGCTATTGTCAGTAGCCTTAGTTGGATGTCCCTCGGCTCATTATGCGTCTCAAAGGTGGGAACAAAATGGCCATGCGTGGCTGTGGATTCAACCTACCATGGCGATTTCTGCCATGAAGATATCGGGGCGATGACACTGTGCACTATGCAGGCCTTGGTCCATGGATTTGGGGAAACCAAAGAGCCTTCCATGAATTGAAGATCACTCATCATATATTTGCTCACGTTGCACTCATCTCTTTCATTAAAATTCAAATCTATCAACACAAACCACGTGACCTGTTTGACATTCAATTTCCTGTAATTTTCTTGGTATTATTATTGTTTCAACCATTTTTGTTTCAGATCTGCTTGAAAAAAAGCACGGAGAAACACTTATTTTGGATTTTGCTGGTGATCAAAATCTGCCAAAACTAGTAATATTATTGCTATCATCATTTTCACCATGGCAACGGATTGTGTACAGATGAAGGAACATGGAGGAAGATTAGAAGTGCCTTCATCTTCTGCTAATAATTCCTCTTCAGAAGCAGCACTCGTTACAGAGAAACAAGAACATCATGAACACGGAGCTGGTGAGAATACAAGGTACAGACTACAGATTGCTTGTTTATACTTCGAGGGGTCAGTGACACAAAGACGTAACTCCATTTTTTGCAAAAATGAGATTTTGATATTAAAATTTTCACTGAGAAACATGGGTACTTTCCAATAAACACACATAACTTAGAAGTATTAAACTCCATTTCATGATTTAGCACCTAATTGAAATCAATGGCCAGAGTTACTCGGGCCAGAGTGAACATGTGAAACATATAGACTTAGCTACAAAAGTCAATGTGGACCATTATCTTTAAACTCATTTTTCTCAGAATGGCCAAAATGGAGTTACGTCTTTGAGTCACTGACCCCTCGACTTAAATCCTCCAATATTTAAATAAAATGTCATTTAACAGAGAAAATGTCAAATAATAGTCAAATAGTTAAATGAGTGTGATGGGTGGGAAACAGGAAACTCAGAACAATAATTGTGAAGGGCCTAATCATCATCTTGTTGCTCTCAACAATCAGCTATTATGTGCAAGAGTTCCCCGAAGAGTTCACGATTTGACATACTTAAAGCGCCATCGCAAGATGTTTTTGTGCACTTCTGCATGAACTTTAGACGTTTAGAAATGTATTTGACTCCGTGGAACGGATTGAAAATGAGGTAGTTTCGTAAAATTCATATATTCGGGCGGCCAATTGTCAAAATTCAAAAAGAATGTGATAGCTAATTTCTTTTCAACCATAATTAGTTCTGGTTGGTTCGGGCGATATACGGTTCTTTCAGGGACATCACGGTTAAGGGTTAGAATTCGTATTAAAATGTACGGATTAGATTGAGGGCTATACCTGGTGGGTGTAGGATTAAGGGTCATGTCTATAGGATTAGGACACGGAATTAATCATGCAAAGGTCTTAAACAATTGAAGATCTATGCTTTTATACAATGGTATTTTGTGTCACGATCGTGATTACCATGTTAGAGAAGAATATCTTAGAATTGAAACTACATTTTAAAGGAGTAGCATCAACATCATGATGATTGATGCCCGGATTGATGATAATGATTTCGCGCTTCATGTAAAGGTTCGGTATTCAAGTCGAGGAAATTTTGAGCAATAACACTGTTAGCTATACTGTTCTTGTTTTGTTGGTTGTCTTTCTCTTTGAAAATAAAACCAAAACTTATTGTTCTCCTTCATTTTGGAAGCAAGGCATTTGCCACAATCACTATATTATACTTTCCCAACAGCAGGTTATCGGAAGGTCTTTATATTTACATCATCACCCGAATGAATAACAACACAATTATTGCATACTGCAACCTGACATAGTGACAACTGTTAAGAAGTGATGAAATCTTGCAAGCTCGGCTTTGCAAGTCTTTGCTTCAGGTTCCCATGGTCTATAATTGGCAGAATTGAGTTATAGTCAACACATAGTGCTCCTCGAGCACTAAATTGTATAGCAGTTCTGTCCTCGCTTTGGATCACTGCAGAGGTACCGGGTTCGAGCCCTGGCCGTTCCCGACGACTTTATGTGCATTTTGGTTTTCAGTCCATACTCACTCGCCTGTTTGGTTTTCTCCGGGTGATTCGGTTTCCGCCTGCTTCTAAAATTACGACTTTCTTCCGTGATTGTAAAGTTTCGGACCAATTTCCGTGTTTAATAATTGTTTATGATTGAAGGTATAGTGGTGCAAATGGCCACAGTATATAACTAAAAGCGCCAAGAAAACCAAATAAAACAAAAGTGCGGAGGAGGGGAGGTTGAAAAAAGTTTTATCATATCTGGATCACTAACCTATGCTCCTATCCAATGCTATCCGAGCAACCATACACCTACCCCTACACTTTTAAAACGATCCACTCATTTTGAATAGAAACTTGTCAAATTTGACAAGGTAGGGAAAACTATTCAGATGGGGACATAACAGATTTCTTTTCAAAATGACTCGGATATTCTCATCAAAATGACAAGAAACTCATCAAATTTGATAAGATTGCATTAAAAACATTTGAGTACCATTAGACTTCAAGGGAGGTTAGGAAGTTGGGGTCGGGGAAAAAAATTCGCCGCCAAAGGCGGCGAAGTTGTTGTTTTTTTCGCCGCCAAAGGCGGCAATTTTTTAAAAAAATTTCATGCATTTATACACAGAAATTTAGGTGGGGATTTTTTTTTTTAGCGTTGCTCATGTAAGCCTAGTGGGGGGAGTTTTTTTTTTCAAAACTTCCTAACCCACATGCACCTTGAAGTCTAATGGTGCGTCCAAAAAAGATTGAAATAATTAAGTCGACCAAGTTAAGAGAGTAGTGTCACCAGGGGCAAAATTTCCGGCTAAAATTGTTATGGGGGAAATATTTACTTTGATAAATTGCTCTGGGTTGACCTATAAATTGACCAAAACGTTAATGGTTAAAAGTGTTTTTAAAATAATGGTGTTACATGTGTTCTCTGTGTAGCCAAATCCATACGTCATGCATACATAAACATGCCTATGCTACTCTATACAGGCAGCAAAATTGGTTCCTTTAAAGTGACGTGGTCCGATTTTGCATGTTCTGTTTTCGCCAGCCCATCGGGCTGGTACCTGTTTCTGGGATGGGGTCAGTTTGCTCAAGAGATTAATTTTTATTGGTATTGGAATGACTTTTTGTTAAAACTTTTGTGGTTGAATTTTTTAAAAATATTTTAATTCGATGTGTAAGGAAAAGTAAGTATGTTTTGCCGTTTCAACGAATGAAAACGAGTGAGTATTACCAAAGTTATGTTTGAATTAATATGACTTTAAAAGTTTTAGGTATAGGCCTAAAATGTAACAATAATAGTTAATATACAGCATCATATGGTCAGCAGAAGAAAAGTATGTCATTTCAGTGTCTTTGACCCGGGGTCCTTGACCACTGAACAGCGTGATATCATGTTGATAACAGATCTAAGAATCAAAATCTTCATCATATGGACCATATTGATGTCAAAGTAATTATCTATCATATCCTGTGTCGTTTTATGGATAAAAATGACTCAAAATGCTATTGATGAAATAGTTGCTATCATGAACATCAGTTTTGCCTTTTCAACGGGAAAAATCCGATGCAAAATAAAGTTTTCAGGGCCTAGCTATAATATGGGCATAATTTATGCATGTAGGCCTATAGTATTGAACAATGTACCCATTTGACATGCACTTATAGATAAATAAATTGTCTTACTTTATTAATTTAATAACTTCTATGTTATAAATAAAATGACACATAACGTAAGTGAAGCTACTTTCTATCTTTGTTATTTGATTCATAAACTTACAGTCAAGACACACAAGAGTGAAGATTGCAGTGAGTAATCAGTCCTTTATAAATGTTCTTGCCACCATCTATCATATAGTAAACTATACATTGCGAATTAATATCAAATTATTTTAAAATAAAAATGTACATGTAAGGTGAGTTTATATTATGTTATATGGCGAATTTAAGGAGTATTTCGTGATCCTAGCATCCTCTTTTTATGACATTTTTCAGTAGATATCCACAAAAAAAGCTTATTCTAAAAAATTTCAGTTGATTCCGATTTTGCCTTTACGAGTTATGCATGGTTTAAGTGTACACAATGTGTTGCAATTTTGTTCTGGTATACCAGAACGAAATTCAAATTTCACGATTACTTTGCTAACGAATTTTCTGCAAGAAATATTTTGTACATAAACATTATGTAGCCAGAGGTTTCCAGTGATATAAAAATCTCAACTTTTTTTGAGAAAAGTTCGGGGATGATGCTGTGGATCACGAAATGCCCTTTTAACTAAAACCTGCAGTCAGTGCAGTGTAGTATTTGTGACGTGGTATATCGAAAGCAGACACTTTTGGGCAGGATCGTAAATGGAGAAATAGCCAAAAATCTACCCGGGGTGATTTTTTCACGATTTGGGTTTATGATGTTATTAATGTTTAAAATACTAGTGCACCTGCGGCTGTGAGAGCCCAGATGCTGTGAGAGCACTGGCATGATAGCGATACTGTTTGACCCCAGATGACCTTTGACCTATCAAGTTTAAGCCCAATAGGGCAAAGTTTAAATTTAGCCCCTACATGACCTTTGACCTCGGTTGACCTCAATTTTGTTTTGCGCATAGGCCTATATTCCCCTCGTATCAAGGATTGCACCCACCACGTTTGAACCCGATAGGACAAAGTTTGAAATCCATGACCTTTGACCTTTGACCTCGGATGACCTCCATATAATGTTTTTCATGCTCCCCTCATACAAAGGTTTCGACCCACCAAGTTTGAGCCCGATCGGACAAAGTTTGAAATTTGACCCCTCCGTAATGACCTTTGACCTCTGTTGACCTCGACTTTATTTCGCGCATTATATTCCCCTGCTATCAAGGATTCCACCCACCAAGTTTGGGCCCGATCGGACAAAGTTTGAAATTTTGACCTTTGACCTTGACCTCCGATGACCTTCAAAACCACATGGCCAACATGCTTTTCCCGATACCTATCTATATGCGAAATTTCAGCGCGATGCGTCGAAGCACGGCGAAACGCATAGCCGGACAGACAGAGAGATAGACAGATAGAGACCGCTTATTATTTTATTAGTATAGATTGTCTGATCGTTTCAGACCGGAATATAACTGGCATGTTGTATTTTTGAGACATTTTTCAAGGTAATTCCTACTCTCAACATTGTCAATAATATTTTTAAAGGCAGCTTATCTATTATTAATATTAAAGGCCCATTCAGTGATTTGCTCATCCGGACGATCGTAAAATCATCAAAATTTTGGTACCGTACCTTTGTTATTACATAGATGTGCTAAGTCTGCGAATGGTTCAGCCAAAAGCCGCGTAGGCCTATTTAAGACAAAATAAGACATTTTACACGAATCTGTATTTTTAGATACTGACAGTATCTAAATTTAGCTACAAGTATTTGAATGGCGGGGCTTGAACTTTGTCAGTACTGCTGTTTTCTTCATTTTTTGCCAAATTTGGCATTTCAAAAATACCAAATGACAATTTGAATGACTTAGGCCTATCCTTCTCTTTTAAGCAATTTATAAACAATTTTAATTTTTTTACTCTTGCACTGGGATCACTGAATGGGTCTTTAAGAAATATGGTGTATCATGTCAAAAACAGACATCTTTTGGACAGCTTATAAATTTGGAGGCTTTCACATAAAGAGCTATTTTGCTCCACAACGCCGTTTTCCCCAATAAAATCGGACATTCCTAAGCGAAGAAATTGAGTTCGTAAGTTATGGTATTAAAAATTGGAAATTGAAATATCGTGGGTAAAAAGCTGAAAAGACAAATAAAACCAGAACAGAACAATTTAGAGAACAATAATGAATTAATAATAATGAACAATAATGAATTAAAGAGTTGACAGGAGATTAGGAGTTAATGTTTTCTGCAGTTTCAGTGTACATCTTCTCACCGTTGATGGTTTGGTGGACTGTCATGTAACATGGATGTAGTAAGCCGTGATCCTAAAAATGCCTTTCACATTGACCAAAACTAATTACAAGACCTCTTCTACATTGAGGCTGGCTTTCCCTTTTAGAGGGAGTTTTTATCTATCTTAGATTGAGGCCTATATCATTAAAACAATAATTATACGTTTTCAAATTTTGAGTTGCATTGCTGCAGCGGTTTGATAAAAAAAAAAAAACGTGTATAAATATGCCCCATAGGATAGTACATAGGTCTATACTTCCGGAGTGTAAACCATAAATCACTATACACTCTCAGAAAAAAAGGTGCTACTTAGAACCTTTTTTTGTCCTCTATGTAGAACCCTAAGCAGTAATAAGGTTCTAAAAAGAACCTTAAAAGGTTCTATAAAGAACCTTAAAGATTTAAATAGGCCTGGGGACATTCTAATTCATTCATTCAGGGACTCATCACAAAGTTAAGAAAAGTAAAACGTAGTGTTAACCCTTTTTGATACTAAAAATCATTTTCTTGGATAAAAAACCTTTTTTTCTGTTCTACTAAGAACCCTTTGATGGTTCTTTCTTTAAGATTCTTTAAAGGTTCTTCAAGCTTAAGGTTCTACAAAGAACCTTTTTCTTGGCTACAGAACCTTTTTTGGTTCTACAAAGAACCCAACTCAATGGGGTTCTTAGTAGAACAGAAAAAAAGGTTTTTTATCCAAGAAAATGATGTTTTAGTACCAAAATGGGTTAGGCCGTGTAAAATTAATATTTTGGTTCTCGTCCCTCCCTCCTCAATTTCTGGGATTTGTCAGATTTTTTTTTTTTAGATTTTTCAATTTTTTAGACTTTGGAATGATTTATGAAATCTTCATACATATGAATAAGTTTATTAGAGAACAAGCATCACTTCCAAGTCTTTTTGTGGTACTCTAGGGGGTTTATCCCTCAGAATCTCACATTTGAAAAAAAAAAAAAAAAAAGGGCCTCATCGTTTCCTCGAGCACTGTTGGAGAAGACCGAAAACTACTGACAATGCTAATTTTACATTGAAAAAAAAAAAAAAAAAAAAAACACCTCCCTCCCTCATCAATTCATGAAAATCCTCTGGACGAGAACCAAAACATTAATTTTATACGGCCTTAACACTACGTTTTACTTTTCTTAACTTTGTGATGAGTCCCTGAATGAATGAATTAGCATGTTCCCAGGCCTACTTAAATCTTTAAGGTTCTTTATAGAACCTTTTAAGGTTCTTTTAGAACCTTATTACTGCTTAGGGTTCTACATAGAGGACAAAAAAAGGTTCTAAGTAGCACCTTTTTTTCTGAGTATACGTGTTTGTTACGCCATTTAAGGGGTGCTGCAATAATTGTGTGTAGGCCTACCCCCGGGGTGGTAAATTCTCAAAATGGTCTGGCCGTGCCAAAAAATCTTTGCCCTCCTTTTGACGTGCCAAAAACCTTTGCCCCCCCCTTTGATGTGCCAAAAATCTCCCCCCTTACACATGCAAGATTTTGGGGAACCCAAATGTAAGACCTTAAATTGTCTTATCATATAATTAATGCGAAATTTTGCATATTTGAACATGTTCCTAACGTTTTCCTACACCTTTTTAGGGCGTAATATAGAAACGGTGCCCAAAATATATGTGCCAAAAATCGCTTGCCCCCTTTTGTCCTGCCAAAAATCGATTGACCCCCCTTTTGACCTGAAAAAAAAATGCTTGCCCCCCCTTTTTTTGGCCTGCCAAAAAATCCGGGCAAAAAATTTGCACCCCCCTATAATTCACCACCCCGGGGTACACATAATTATTGCACCACCCCTAAACGAAACATATCTCTGTCTATAAATGGCGTTAAATTTCACTGGGGAAATGAGACAAATGTGAGCTTTCTTCTGATACCAAAATCCCAGTTTTGAAGAATAAAAATGGGGGATGCGGCTGTCGATATCACGGACCTTTAAATTTCAATGCACTGTCATACTTTTAGTTGCAGAATCAAATTTTCTGTTTATAAACAGTGTGCTGAGCTGAAAATTTAATCAAAATATTAATTTTTGATTTAAATAAATAAGACGCTGGCATGGTGCGGGGCATGCCGAGTAGTGCTGTAGTCATGGTAGTGTGTAGACGCATAAATCAGCTGCATCTGTGACATTTGGCCCCTGAAGATGTAGAACTATTCAGCCTCGCGATTTTTTTGAACAAACAAAAAAACAAAAAACAAAAACAAAAAACTGTTAAATGTCAAAAAAGTCAATTTAAAAATTTTGCCATACAATTGGTATTTTGTATTATCGCGAATTTCACAATATCAAAATTATTGGATATCAGAAGGACATTTCTCGTTAGTGTGTCTGATATGCTCTCAGGTTACCATGGTTACAGAAAAATTACTAAGCAAAGGTGGGTGACCGAACCCTTAAATTCTTGATTCACTCAATTTTGATAAAACCAAAGTTATCTTGAAGTCGTTGGGAACAATGAAATACATATTATCTATAATATCAAATTATGTTCCTATTAACCTTTTCACATGAACACGTTACTAAGGTGAGGTCGAGTCCTGTCTGAGAGTTTGTGTTCCTTGAAATAATACATGTATAGTGGGAATTAGTAGTAATGCATGATGTTTTAAAATAGTTGTTCTCCAACGGTTTTCAATTTTTGTGAATTTGTTTAATAATGTTGCCGAAATGTGTTTGGCAATTTTGTTTGAATATCACACTTGCTAAGAACGCCAAGGTTTTTGATAATGAGAAAAGCACTGTTAAGAAATTGAGCGTTTTAACATGTTTAAAGGAAAGCCTTCTTTTTTATTAACGATTTTATTATAAAACCTACATGATCTGTTCATTCATGGCGTATCCCCATGCCACGATAGTGCCTATATCAGGTACTGTACTGTAATTTGGTAGTTGGTACAGAATTACCTATTTTAAGGGCAACGATATTTGAATTTTGCCCCTTGGCATTTTATTTGAGGTCTGTAAAAAGGTTTTTTTTTTGGTTTTTTCAATCTTTATGGAATTCATTACAAATTTATCGCGAGTTTTTTGATATTTTGCCACGAGCTTAATGTGTTAATTAAAACAATAGAACTAATTGGATTACGTAATCAATTAAATTTAACATTGTATTTTGATTCATTGACACAAAATTGTAAATAATTAATCTTGAAACAATTTTTAGGCATGAAAACTTAATTTTTACCATTCATTTTGGTCTAAATTAATTCAAAACAATAGCTGCAATGCATGATGCACTTGAAGTTGTAGGTATTTCCGTACCCGATAGCTCCTGATTTTACCTGATCAGATACTTTGCCCAGAGCAATGATGTGATTTGACATGCGTGGAAGCAGTCTGTCTTTAAGGGTAGACGAGGTATTGTTGGTCGAAGCAACCTAAAAATCGATTTTCATTATCTAGATCAATATATATATTATTGAAAAATAACACCTTGATGTTTTGCAAAAGTTCATTCTGCAAATCATATCTTTGCAAACTTGCTTAATTTATTGTTGTTAATGAGTTATGTAGGCCTACGTGTTACAAAAGTGTTGTTGTTTCAGCCCTCTTTACAACGTAACTCAAGAACCGCAGCACCTATAAAAGTATATCTGTTATATTTTAATTCTTCTACACACTCGCTATGAATTGAGCAATACAGTTTTTGCCAAAGCTCACTACCATTCGTAAGATGATGTGAACTACCAAATCACAACAGTTTAAAATAATTAATAACCTTAATCAAATGATCAAGAATCAATAATTTTGTCTAGTATTTAATACATTTGAATATATTGTTCGAACAAATTAAGACAAAATTATGACCACAAAGTGTAGAAATTACCATTTTGACCGCACAAAAAGAGTGAGTGAAATTGGCAGTATCATCTTACTTCATTCAAAGTACAATATACTTATAATACCTTTTTAATTGGTATCATCAACATTTCAAAGGACGGCAATTATATATTTTTGAATATTTTCTTGAAAATTACGTATGTGCAAAGAACAATCATTATACAGCCTGTAGGCCTATATCAGGAAGTCATAGCATTAATATCATGGAATTTCAAAAGATGAATGTACATACGATTAATTTGATTTTATATTCATAGAAAACTTAACAATAAAATAATTTTGAAAAGTACAGCGGTTCTAGGTTTCACAGCTTTACTTTTGGCATACAGGGTGTCCCAGAAAAAAAATTACCGAGCGAATAAAATTGAACGTAAGTCGAGTAATAGACATCAAAATCAAAAAATTTAAAATGTAACGTATAGCTTATTTTGTTGTGCATCACATACCAAAATTTTATTTGATTCGATTGACTGGTTGTGAAGAAATTAACGATTACATAAAGCGTGCATCAATGCAGTTCATTCCAAGTTTGATCAACAGGCGCTTTTTTCATACTCGCTCACCGCTTCCTAAGTTTGTGTATCTCATTAAATTTAGTCCACATCATCTATTTTATAATCCGACGGTGTTATGTCATTCATGCTTTCACTGAAGATGAATAATTCTTTATGTTGTGCAAACGGTGTTATATTTTAATTTCCAAAGAACATTTTGAGCCAAGAATGACAATGATCAAGTGCTTACAGCTTTACGTGTGATTTTGAAATACCATGCAACATTAATGTTGAAGTTTTAAAAGATTTAAGCTTTGCATTACAATTGTTTGGAAATATTCCAAAACATTAATGTGTGTGAGACATTTTTAAGCCAGCTGGAATTCTTTATGCAATAATTATTTATGCAACATTTATACTAACATTAAAGAAAAAATATATTTGCAAGTACCGAGCATCATCTTACATGCAAGCTTTCATTTTCAATATCGTGCAGGTTTTTAAATTTGAACAAAACCTAATTAAATCAAAGTAAATTTAGGTAGACAAATCCAGTAAATAACTCACGTTCTTTAGCTTTCGCCATCTCGGATGATGGCTTTCTCAAAAGTGACTTGGTTCACTGCTTCTCCCGCGGAAAGCGGCTGTAGCCTCATTCCCAGAGTGTGATGGTGCAAGCAGTGAGTCATATACGTGATCTAGAGTGTATGAGCCTATGTCCGGTTCATGGTGGCGGCCCCTTTCTCCTGATCCATATGGCCTCCCTGACTTTTCTTTTGAACTGATTTGCTTCCTTGTCAAGTATTGTAGCTCCCTCCCAATCTATAACATGGTTGTCGGCAGCGACATGGTCCGTAATTGCTGATTTATTGAATTCTGTGGTAGATTCTTTCCGTCTTGCGCGGGTGTACTTCTTGTTTTCCGCTTTCTCTGCATCTTTCTGGTGCTCTTTCAACCGTGTGCCAAACGCTCTCCCTGTTTCACCTATGTATGATTTTTCACAACCCTTGCAGTCGATGTTATAGACCACCTCGCACATCTGGTTGGTTTCTCTCTTGTCTTTAGGGTGCACTAATAAGCTCTTGATAGTGTTATGAGGTTTCATGGCTGTTGCGATTTTGTGTTTCCAAAAGATGCGCTTGAGCTTCTCTGAGAGGCCTGCAACGTACGGTAAAACTACCATACCCTTTGACGGGTTATCATCGGTGCTCTTCTTTGAACTGTTACTCTTGATCTTGCTTGTTGACATTTGCTGCTTAACACGGTCCATTGCCCACCTTGGATAGCCACAGTTTTGAAGTGCGGTTCTGATCTTCTTTTCTTCTTCCTTTTTATCTTCCTCCTCTGTCACTATGCTATCCATTCTGTCAAACAGTGTACGAATGACCCCGAGTTTCTGATGCAGGGGATGTTGTGAGTCAAAGTTCAAATATTGATCCGTGTGGGTTTTCTTTTGTCTTTCTGACATAGGCTCATACACTCTAGATCACGTATATGACTCACTGCTTGCACCATCACACTCTGGGAATGAGGCTACAGCCGCTTTCCGCGGGAGAAGCAGTGAACCAAGTCACTTTTGAGAAAGCCATCATCCGAGATGGCGAAAGCTAAAGAACGTGAGTTATTTACTGGATTTGTCTACCTAAATTTACTTTGATAACCAAACCAATCCTACAGATGAAACTGTTCAGTGACCTAATTAAATGTTTTGCAAGAAACAGATTGTTTAAAAAGAAGGATTTCTCAGAACAAAATATGAAGCCCATTGACAGTTAACCACTAGTGCGCATTGTGTCGAGTGGTCTTTCTTTCAAACTTGGAATGAAGTGAATTGACGCATGCGTTATGTAATCGCTCCTTTCTTCGCGATCAGTCAACCGATTCTAGCAAAATTAGCGTATAAGATGGGCTACACGCTGATGTTTAGATTTTTGGATTTTGATGTCTATTTCTCGACTTACGTCCAAATTCATTTGCCCGGTATTTTTTTTCTGGGACCCCAGCAAACACAAAAACGTTTTAAAAACGTTTTAAATAAGTTATATTTTGGCTTTTGGTTTAGGTAAAACGTTTTAATAACATTAAAATGTCGGGTTATATAAAGGTCATGATAACGTTTTAAAACGTTTTGTATGAAAACACACTACAACACTATTTTTTAAATGTTTTCAAAAATGTTATTTTAAACTATTTTTGCAAACATTTTTGCCAAATATTTTGTCAATACTTAAATAACATTTTGTTAAAACATTTGAACCCAGAAAACACAGAAATGTTCTTAAAATGTTTTTTACAAAACCTTTTAATAACATTTAAATGTCGGGTTATATAAAGGTCATGAAAACGTTTTTAAAACGTTATTGAAAATATTTTGGGCAAACATTTTTCGCAAAATATTTTTTCAACCCCAAAATAACATTCTGTTTAGAATGTATTGTATCAAGTTGTGTTTGGAATGTTATTAAAACGTTTTTATAACCTTTATATAACTCGACATTTAAACGTTTTCTGTAAAACATTTTTGTTTGCTGAGCAGTAGATTATCAAAAAATGTTTTTTAAGGTTATGAATACGTTTTATACTCTTAATATACCCTTTTTATAACCCGACATTTAAACGTTTTCTGACAACCTTTTATAACCTTTTGCGAATGATGTCGAAAACGTTTTGTGTTTGCTGGGACACCCTGTACGGTTGTGGATACGAGGTGGAAAGGGGTGTTTCAGGCCTAAGTGGATTTGCAGGATCACATGGAGGGTGCACCCGGGTGCAGTAATTTCAGACCGCGGGATGGTCGCAAGGATTTGCGGGCCTAAAGTGAAGTTTTGGCTTATCATGTCATTGCTTGTTTGTGTTCAGAACCTTGTGTGGTCGTAGCTGTGTACTTATTCGATTTTGGATGTTTGTTGTTAGTTGACTGTATGATGGATAGAATGAGTTTCAGAGTTGCTACAGTAAAATATGTGTTATGTTGTATATTGGTAAATATATAATGTTATCTGTCATAGCTGGGCAAAAAGTCCAAAAAGTACTCAATGTTGGACTAGCTATGAATGAACGTAACGTTTGTCACAATAACGAACGCAAAAATGCCGGACTATAAGTGCTTTTGCTGTGATTTCCTGCTCATAATCTGCATTGTAATTTGTACTGTTCTTCTTTTCCTCGAGGTATAGTGTCGCTGCGGTACAATTTTGTCATGACGGACTAGCTACGGCAGCAAAAGTTATTGCAAAAATTCTCAATAATAATACCATATCCTTTCCTTCACGATATAGGTACTGTTGTTGCTGCTGTTGGCGACCAGGTTTCCTACAATGTTTTGCTTCTATCCGATGGTTTCTAGTCTTCGTCTGTTTTTTGGTGACGTCAACTGCTCTCATGATTGCAATATTCCAGGTACATGCATACATATAATATTTAATCATTTTTCTGCCTTTGATAAAGATCTAGGATCGAAAGCTTAGGCCCCTAAAACTTTGAAATTTTAAAAAATTTTTACAGGCGAAACCAATTAGTTTATACCCCATTAGGCCACTAACAGTCAAGTTTGAGTTTCCCGTCACATAATTTCTGAAAACAAGTGAGGTCACTTTTTCATTATTCATTATTCGTTATTTTTCTGCCTTTCATTATGACCAACACGCATGTAAATTGTGTTGTTATCTACCGCTCACTCACTTGAAGATGGATATTAAGCCCAAATGAGATTCAAAAGTATCTTAAAAAGAGTCTGCAAGGTTGACAGCAAAATGTATGTTTTGATTTTGATTTTTCCACAAAAAATAAATGGATATTCATCATTTCTTTTGCAAGTATAACCAGTTTTTATCGGTATTTTTTGGAAAATCACAATAATGAATTCAAGTGAGGGTCAGAAAATTGGAGGGCGGGTGACGGGAAACTCAAAATCGACTTTGATTGGCCTTAATTCAAAGTCGAATACTTTTTGTAAAGTCGAAATGCCCAATCGACCCAGATTTTAAGAGGTTTGGTGGTTTCCATGAAATTAAACCCCGTTTTTTTGTGGATTAATCAATTTTGATTAATTGTTTTGTTTTAATAAAAAAAAATTCCAGATATGTTTGCAAAAAATATACAGATTTGTCAAGCATTCGGTGATTGTTAGGGGCATTATAATAATTAAAATATAAATATATATTTAAAAAAAAAATGATGGTCCGCGCGTAGGACAGGTTTTTATTTTTTGTTGCCTTAGACCTATATGCAATTTGTTTATGTGTTTTGTTTGTTTTGTTTGTTTATTTGTTTGTTTTAGGGTAATCTTACTACAACAGAAACTCGTTACCAACTCAGTGCATCCCAACTCGGATTGGCCGCCTCAATGTTTACCGTGGGGACGGTTATTTCCACCATATTTGTCACCCATTTTGGCGGGAGACCTGAAAGTCATCGTCCACGGTGGATTGGAATTGGTGCTGTAACCATGGCAACGGGATGTTTCATTCTATGTCTTCCGCAATTTATATTTGGACCTTACGAATACACTGAAAGTATATCAAACTCATCTTCAGCAATATCATCATCTCCAGAGGGTTTATGTGAACTGGATAATAGTGTGGCTACAATGTCATCTATTTTGACCTGTGATGATGAGAAACATCAATTAGTGTATGAAAGTTACGTGGCGTATATTATGATTGTCATCGGGCAACTGGTGATCGGGTTTGGGTACGGTCCCTTGATGCCATTGGCATTGGCATTCATTGATGATAATATCGATACGTCTACTACAGGGCTTTATTCTGGTAAGTTTATGTATGTCTGTTTGTCAGACTGTCTGTCTGCCTGTCTGCCTTTTTTGTTCTTCTGTTCTTTTCTTTTCTCTGTTCTTCTGACCTCTCTTCTCGTCTCCCTCTCTTCTCCTCTCCTCTCCTCTCCTCTCCTCTCCTCTCATCTCATATGAAATGATTTAAGGAAGCCAATAATCGTATATATATCTTGCAGCTCTTGTGTTAAGGCCAAAGATCAAAAGATCAAGATGTTTTGGACGTTGCCCCCCCCCCCCCGAGAAATATCATGCATATGGAGCAGAAATGATACCCCTTATATACCCATACCATTCATTTTGTGTGTCAGCTTTACCTTAAACCACGATATTATCGAACAGCCCGGTTGCACGATTATTAATATTCCTCCGGTGGCCGACTAAATATAAAGCCATTGCAATAAACTTTGAAGTCACAATAATAATATCAAAAGTCACAATATGACAGTACTTCATATCTTCCCACCGATTCAGTTCCAAAGATAAACACTTCATCAGACTATCGTTTTCCAATTCTTGTTTTCCCTGATGTGAAAGCGGCATGAATACACAGTGTTAACAAGATACATGGGAAGGTCGACAACCCATGATAGCCTCCACTTTAACCCAATGCTGCCCACAAATATCAAGTTTGAAACAAAAGATTGTCTAATTTACCAGGAATTGGTTGAATGTAATATCATCACAAATGGATCAAATGTTTCACTTATATTGGAAACTAAATACTTGGATTATGACATGCGACTCCGAGGCTCATTAAAGTGATAATGCCGAAAAATGACCACACCGTCTCGATTTCCTTGTTGTCGGTCATGACATAATTACGGGTGTGCAAAGAAACCGGCTCGAAGTACACTGGGAGGGTGAGAAGGGGGAGGGGAGTGGCTGAAATCAGTCGCGTAAACAGCTTTCTTCGTGCAGTGGGGGAATTTCGGGGGCAAAGACGAAAACAATTCCCGCTTGCATCATTGGGACACTGTTTTTGCCCATGATCGGGTGAATTTTGGTGGAAAACAGGTTCCTTGCCCCCTTTCTTTACCTCCGCCTTCCCGATTTTCTCTTTCATTTTTTGTCATGGGAGGCACTCTGCTCCCCTAGCTGCCCCACTGGTTGAAAAGGTTAGATTTTGCATAATTGTCAGAAAACCCGGGTGGGGGTGTTGAGACCATCATGGGCACAATACTGATTACAAACCAGCCTCTATTTATATTTTGCGTGTCTTACTGAGAAAGAATAATATGCAAGCTTTTAAAAGAAGTGTTACTGATGCCGACTTAGGTCTATCGTCACCTACAAATGAAACGGTGTGTGTTGCTGAAATGAATATCTTAGGCATAACAAGGCCGGATCATTCATTCAGTCACCGTGTCCTGATGAAGTATTTCGCTGTGAAAAAAAATGAACTGAGAAGTTATAAGGTCATTTAAGGGTGACTTAGACCAGATTTAAAGATCTCTGCTTAGGGAGTGTTCATAAATACTTTGGTAGGGTGGGCTGGAAAATATGTAGGGGGGGTCATAAAATTTTAGGAGATCTGAATAGGGGGGGTTAAAAAAGTTTTGGGTGTATGAACAGGGGGGGTTAAAAAGTTTTTGGGCACGTATAGGGGGGGTGTAAAAACTTTAGCAACATTAGTCCTGAAGCGAAAAATATAAAATAGCCTAAAATTTTTTCGCGCGCTACGCGCGCAAATGTTCATGTAAAACCACAACAAAATTTCATTCCAGATAAGGGTATCATACATTTGATCAGGTCCTATAAGTATTTTGACAAGTCATTCAATAGTCAAAGATATATAAGTATGAAGTGTTAAAAATTGTCTTGTTTCAGTTTGTGTCAGTTCCTTCTGGTCTGCTCTTTAAATCACTAAAAAGGTGCAATATCTTTGTTCTTCTTTAGTGTTGACAATTTTTACAATAATGTTTCATGCAGTACAGATTATTAATTTGTTATCACTGATATACACAACTAAATCATGTTGCATTATAATCATATCGGCAGAGTAAGCTTTGAGAACCGGGGTACACATCCCCCCTAATTGTTTCCATGGGGGACATCCACCTAAAAATCCTAGTAAGAGAAAAAAACAATAATTGCCCTATGCAACTTTTTTAGCACATCGAAAAGCACCGTGTATTGGGCCCAAATAGGGTAAATTTTGCGCTTCGCGATCACGCAAACTGGTCCATCAAATAGCAAAACACACCATTTCGGCAGTAGCGTAGCCAAGGGGGAAAGTTCCCCCATGACAAAGATGAAAGAAAAAGTTCCCCTGTCAAAAAATGAAAGATAAAATCTGGAAGGCAAAGGAAAAGAAAAGGGACAAGGAGTCCTTTTCCACCCAAATTCACCCCTGATCATGGACCAAAAATAGTGTAAAATACAAAACGTTTGCTCGTCACCCGACCCCCCTAAATTTCAATGCTTCCATTGCCACTGATTCAAATCATCAATTGATGTTTTTTTAATACGGTACTTAAAACATAGGCTACTTATATGAGCTACTCTACAAAATGATAAAACATTTCCACAATTTCACATATTTTATATCAATGACATGGACGTACAATTTCATTGCATCATCAATACAAATTTTAGTATCATTAATATAAAGCCTCTGTCCTTTGATATAGAATGGTACATTAAAATGAGGGGGGGGGGTCAAAATAGTTTTGAACCTAATATGAGGGGGGGGTCAAAAAAGTTTTAGGTCCATTAAGAGGGGGGGTCAAAAAAGTTTTGGGTTCACGAAGAGGGGGGGTTAAAAAAATTTTCGACATGAAAAAAAATATTTTCCAGCCCCCCACCAAAGTATTTATGAACACTCCCTTACTGCTTTCAGAATACTTTGTAGACCGTGTAGACGAAACAGATTGTGAAATCTATGAGCGCCATAATTTATTTTATGGTGATTGGTGACAACTGAGTAATTAATTAATGTTACACAATTACCATGATTACCTCGTAATTCAAAATTGCAAACGACTCTTAAAAGAGTGAAAACCACAATTTCAATGTATGATAATTGATTATAAAGGCCATTAAGTGAAAAAGAGTAGTGTCCCTTATCATACCTTTACGAAGTATTGTTGGTCGAAGCAACCTAAAAATCGATTTTCAATATCTAGATCAATATATTATTGAAAATGAATACCTCGATGTTTTGCAAAAGTTCATTCTACAAATCGTACTTTGCAAACTTGCTTAATTTATTGTTGTTTATGAGTTATGTACGTTTTACAAAAGTGTTGTTGTTTCAGCCCTCTTTATACAACGTAACTCAAGAACCGCAGTACCTATTAAAGTATATCTGTGATATTTTAATTCTTCTACACGCTCGCTATGAATTGAGCAATGCAGTTTTTGCCAAAGTTCTCTACCATTCGTAAGATGCTGTGAACTACCAAATCACAACAGTTTAAAATAATTAATAACCTTAAAAGTGTGATTCACGAAATTACAGCAAAAAAAGTCTTCCGAATTCATTCGTTTATCAAAAAAATCGTCACATTTTAATTTCGATAAACGGAATGAAATTACAGCACATAGTGGATATGGAGCAATGTTTATGATCAAATAACTCGCAAAATCAGAATCAACTGAAATTTTGGGAATAGTCATTTTTCTTGGATATATCTATGATATACCATAAAAAGAGATCGCTAGAATAACAAAATTCTCCTTTAATGATAACCGCGCCTATCACATTTTAAATTTGTCTACCATTCATCCACGAGAAATGACGAGATCATCGACCGTACATTATCGCTAACAGCGTTCATATTTTGGCAGAGAGGAAAGACAACATAAATAGCTACCTTTGACCAGGAAAGTTAGATAAAATCTACCGGTATATTTTAAATAGGTCTTGGGATGGAAATATAATACATTAGAAAATCCCTATCGAAACGGCCAGCACTGACAACATAATCCTACCATGTCTGAAACAACACCTCATGATACATTCAGTACAATACAACTTTTTAGTGAAATGATGTAAGGGAATACTCGAGGAGGACGCATAGCTCCTTTAAATTTTCATGGTCATTTTCTTGTATTCCCGGCTTGTATTTAATTCTAATTTTTTTAATTGAGGGATATCAGTTATTTTTGGTGCATCAGGTGCATGTCTCATCATGCAAACAGTATGTATGATGTAGACATCTATTATCACCGAGGTATAAGTGCGTTATGGACAGGGAAGTCCTCTTTTAGTACTGTCTATGCACTAACGCGCTCGCCTTTTCGCCACAGGATCGTGGGTTCGAAGCTCGGCAGGACCACTCGAAGATAGTGCAGGATACTTCGATGAATTTACGCCTAATTGCTGGGCGGTGTGTGACACTGTTACCAATGTAAAACAGAAAAGTTATTTGACGTACATTTTCGGCATTAAACTTACTGGACTGAATTACTAAAGTAGCTTTAAATGCAAATGATGGCGTAACAAGGATAACGGCAAACATTAAAGGTTTATTCAGTGATCACAGCGAAAGTGGAAAAAATGTGTATAAAGGATAAGTCATTTAAAATTGTCATTAGGTATTTTTGAAACGAAAAAATTTGGTAAAATTCGAGGAAACAATAGTATTGACAAAATTGAAACCCCATTCAAATACTTGTAGCTAATTTCTCTGCTTAAGCAGGGGGGGGGAGCAGGGACATATCTGACAGTAAAAGCTAACATTTTATGGAAAATAAATACTAATCTATTTTTACAGAAATGTTATAATATGGCTTTAAAGCGCCCGGTGTGAGCGAGTGAGAGAATATAGGGAGAAAGTTGCCTTCATGCAGCACACAATGACACAAAAACATCTCTTTACAATAACGCAAAAGTATGTCAAATCGTGAACTCTTGATACTGGTAATATACACTGTGAGTGAGTGTCTTGAGCGAGACAAAAAGCGACATAAGCCTAGAGCGCAGGCCAATAACCGCCATCTCGATCTACTGCCCTAAATATTGTGCTATTTATTCAGTATTCATCACGTGACTGATTTAGGTGAGTAGATCGGGATTCAGGTTGTTGCGAGGGCAGAGAGTAGAGAGGAGAATTTAAAACGAAAAAATAAGGAGATGGGAGAGAGTAGCATAAAGACGAGGAAGAGGCAGTGAGAACGAACCTTAGTCGATCATAAAATTCCTCTATGCCCCCCCATCGATTTGAAAATTTAAAAAATCTCAGAAAATTGTCGAAAAATGGCTCCCCCTCATCAGGCCCAGTGAGCCCCCCCCCCCAAAAAAATCATGGTCGGTGCCCCCAATGTGATGACTCGCGCTATGCCACTGCTTCCTACTAATAATGCACAGTTTACACGAGGACTCTATTGCTGGAAATTTATTTCCAGCAAGGGAAAGTCCTCGTGTATATTGGTAATTTTGCCAGGCAATACCCCTGGACCTCTGACCTTTCATAGTTTCCTCAAAATAGAACCTTTTGTTATGTATTTACTTGGTTATGGTTTTATAGGTCACATAGGGGGCCCCTAGATATAGTTGATTCAGATCATATTGCTGGAAACAAATGTCCCCATGTAAATTGCATCGCCAGGGCAAGTCATCCATCAAAATGAAATTTATGGTTATTATGTAGGCAAGGGTAAAGTCCTCATGTAAATAGGCCTTAATAAGTGTTCATCTCTTGTTTTCAATTGTTATTTCTTGATAGGAATTATGGAAAGTATGTGGGGAGTCGGTGGCATCATAGGTTTCCAAGTCAGCGCTTCCATCGTTGGTTTATGGGTCGATTTCTATCGAGTAGACACGGAAACCATCGAGATTACACCACGAGATCCACGATATGTTGGTGCCTGGTGGTTGGGGCTCCTTATAGCAACATCACTTTTCTTACTCTTTTCTATTCCATTCTGGGGATTTCCAAAGAAATTGGTTCAAAATGGATGCCATCAACATGATCAAAACAATGGTCTCGAACACAGCAATGACAGCCACAGGGAGCTACCGAGAAACAAAACTAATAGGCTGTTAACATTTAAGGGTAGGTATAAGTATGAATGCTTTTACTCTAAATAGGCCTGTTTTATTTTTTGTTTAAAGAGGAAGGCCCACCAGAGCAGTTCTTCTGTGGTGAACCACACCTGCCTGGTTATCAAATTATTCAGTGACAAGGTTACTAATTGTTTGCCAGGTGCTAATTGATGTTTTAATGTTATTGCATCAATTAACCCATGTCAAATTCAGAGATAAACTTGTTACCGATTAATTTGATAACCAGGCAGGTTAGGTTCACCCGAAGAACTGCTCTGGTGGGCCTTCTTCTTCAAAGTTCTTGTATCATTTAAATACATTTTCAGTGCGACAGATTATTTTTGAATTGCCAATAATCATTCATTTAGAATGACGAATTATTAATTTGTCAAATTAGACCACATTTTTAACGAATCAATATTTATAGTTGAGCATATTATTTCAAGTTCTAGTACGACATCCATTTCAAACGCCTCTTTTCATATCCATCATTTCTTATGTATACCCTAGGTATAAGGGCTCTAATTGGAAAGGGAAAGCCCGTTAGGGAACAACCCAAAAGTTCGATGAAGTCTTCTAAAGGAAAGTCATTCCGTTAGAAGGCTAACCCCTCTCCCTCCACTCTAACGTAAGTGTCAAATATCGAAAAGTCCAACCCGCATTCATAGGATACAGGGCCATCGCTATGGTGCATGGGGGTGTGGAGGGGTGCAACAATATAGGATATTGTCAAAAAAATTGATCACGTTTATGGAATAAAATATGTTTTTTGATACCCTTTTAGCACGAAACAAAATTAGGACTTGCTGGATTTTCAAATAAAAAGAACCAAAGTGTGGTACAGCAGTTGCAGGTTACGAGTACTGCACTCTTGATTTGAAGCAACCACTGTAAAATGTCAATATCGTACTTCGGAAAATGCTAAAATGCTAAAATTTGAAAATGAATTAAATCCTTCCAAAAGATCAACTTTGACCGATTTTTACGGGCGTTTTTACAAACGTAATCGGACTTTCTGACCCCTTCCCTCCCTAACGAAGACTTTCATTTATAGGACTTCATCGAACGTTTGGGTTGTTAAGGGCATGTAGGTCCTATAGGATTTGTCCTACAGTAAGAGCTAGTACCTCGGGGCTAATACAAATTTAAAGCTCGATAGTGTCGTACCGGTACTTGTCCGAAACCGCTGAAAAACTCAATCTGTTTAATATCCGTCGGGCAATTGTAGGGCATATCTCAACTTACATACATGATGTATTTTTCTTCCAAAGAATCTAATCTACAAAAGAGAATCCCCCTTAATCTTGTTTTACTTCTCACTCTTTCATTGCAGAGTTGATATTCTCAATATGGCGTCTATGTCGGAATAAGGTGTACGTCTCACTCTGTGGGTCTATGATGATGCAAGGGGCCATTATATATTCATTCAGCGCTTTTCTGCCTAAATATTTGGAAACACAATTTGGTTTACCCACAAAGAAGGCGAATATTACAGTAGGTAGGTGCATATGCATGCAATTTGTATGCAAAGATTATGATAAGAATTATAGCTTTGACAGAATTACACCAGAGATGTCCGAAAACGCCGACAGTCGGCAAAATTGTCGGGCATGGTTGCAGGTCTTTCTGCTTCAATTCTTAAGGCACTGCCCACGCAATGTTGACCAAACAAGAGAAGATCAAAGGCAGGATCATTAAGAGCTTTCGCGAAAAGGGCTGCTGGGAGAGGGAGCCTGCAACGTTATGCAAGAGCGATCGATCTTTCCCAATTCAAAACTAAAATTCATTTAACAATGCAGTGTACTTCTTGATATTAATATTTATACATGTATCTTATAGGAAATGAGCCAAGGAAGCAAATAATCGCATTTATATTTCCATAGGTCTTGTGGTCTTGAATTTAAGCTCAATATCATCACGAAAGTTTGGGTGTTTTCCACCTCCCGTGAAAAATTAGGCCTATACGCACATTGGAGCAGAAATCTCCTAAAGAACCCACACTATTCCTCTTTAAATGTAACCGCTTTATTTCTGAATATTTGAGTTCAAATACCGCTATTATAAATATGCATGCTCGTCTCCAACCAGGGCCGGATTTACCACTGGGCCACATGGCCAAATTTTTTGGGCCCCCAAAACTGCACTCTGCATCTTCCTTTTTAGCCCGAAAACACCATGTTTTGGGCCAAAATAGCGTAAAATTGCAAAATTTGCACGCTTTGCATGCACCTCCCCTTGTATAGAAAAATTCACCTTCATTGCGGGAAAACGGTCTGAAATTGATTTTTTCGTACGCTTCGCGCGCAAATGTCCCAGTCAAATTTATGATCGTCTCCCGCTAACATGTAAATTCTCCCGTCGCCACTGTCGATCTTACACCTAAACCAAAACTTTGCCACATGAGTAGGCCCACACATGCCTGCCTCAGAGTGAGTTTAGGGCCACCAAATTTTGGTCTGGCCCAGGGCCCCCAAAAGGTAAATCCAGCCCTGTCCAACCAGCCGTAATAACATTCAGAAGTTTTTGTTATCTTCATGCAGGATTAATTTTACTTCCCGCTTTTGGGCTCGGTGCGATTGTTGGCGGTATCTTAGTAAAACGACTGAATCTCGCAATACTTGGTTCAACCATGATGTCTATGGTGTGTAGTTTATCGTGTACTCTCTTGGCAATAGCATTTGTCTTCATAGGATGCCAAAATCAACCGGTTGCTGGAATTACCGCAGGATATCAAAATCAAAGGTATAATAGCCGCACAGCGCAAGTTCACGACCATAAGTGATTCAGTGAGTGTGTGAGTGGGGGGGGGAGTGAGTGAGTGAGTGAGTGAGTGAGTGAGTGAGTCAGAAGTGAGTGATGAAGACAACGACACAAATCCCTGGCACAAATCAGAACAAATAGAATGGTTTGTTAATTAAACATTGTTCTTCAGCGTTATTGCAGGATGTGGAAACACTGCATTGTTCATATCTTCTTCAGCGGTATTGCAGGATGTGGAAGCACTGCATTATGTTCAATTCTTCAGCGTTATTGCAGGATGTGGAAACACTGCATTGTTCAATTCTTCTTCAGCGTTTTTGCAGGATGTGGAAAAACTGCATTGTTCAATTATTCTTCAACGGTATTGAAGGACGTGGAAACACTGCATTGTTCAATTCTTCTTCAACGGTATTGCAGGATGTGGAAATACTGCATTTTTCAATTATTCTTCAACGGTATTGCAGGATGTGGGAAAACGGCATTGTTCAAATCTTCTTCAGCGTTATTGCAGGATGTGGAAAAACTGCATCGTTCAATTCTTCTTCAGCGTTATTGCAGGATGTGAAAACACTGCATTGTTCAATTCTTCTTCAACGGTATTGCAGAATGTGGAAAACCTGCATTGATCAATTCTTCTTCAAAGGTATTGCAGGATGTGAAACACTGCATTATTCAATTCTTCTTCAGCGTTATTGCAGGATGTGGAAAAACTGCATTGTTCAATTCTTCTTCAACGGTATTGCAGGATGTGGAAAAACTGCATTGATCAATTCTTCTTCAACGGTATTGCAGGATGTGGAAAAACTACATTGTTCAAATCTTCTTCAGCGTTATTGCAGGATGTGGAAAAACTGCATTGATCAATTCTTCTTCAACGGTATTGCAGGATGTGGAAAAACTGCATTGATCAATTCTTCTTCAACGGTATTGCAGGATGTGGAAAACTGCATTGTTCAAATCTCCTTCAGCGTTATTGCAGGATGTGGAAGAACTGCATTGATCAATTCTTCTTCAACGGTATTGCAGGATGTGGAAAAACTGCATTGTTCAAATCTTCTTCAGCGTTATTGCAGGATGTGGAAAAACTGCATTGATCAATTCTTCTTCAACGGTATTGAAGGATGTGGAAACACTGCATTGTTCAATTCTTCTTCAACGGTATTGCAGGATGTGGAAACACTGCATTGTTCAATTCTTCTTCAACGGTATTGCAGGATGTGGAAACACTGCATTGTTCAAATCTTCTTCAACGGTATTGCAGGATATGGAAAAACTGTATTGTTCAAATCTTTTTCAACGGTATTGCAGGATGTGGAAACACTGCATTGTTCAAATCTTCTTCAACGGTATTGCAGGATATGGAAAAACTGTATTGTTCAATTCTTCTTCAACGGTATTGCAGGATGTGGAAAAACTGTATTGTTCAATTCGTCTTCAACGGTTTGTAAATTAAACATTGTTCTTCAGCGTTATTGCAGGATGTGGAAACACTGCATTGTTCAAATCTTCTTCAGCGTTATTGCAGGATGTGGAAACACTGCATTGTTCAATTCTTTTTCAGCGTTATTGCAGGATGTGGAAAAACTGCATTATTCAATTCTTCTTCAACGGTATTGCAGGATGTGGTAAAACTGCATTATTCAATTCTTCTTCAACGGTATTGCAGGATGTGGAAAAACTGCATTGTTCAATTCTTCTACAGCGGTATTGCAGGATGTGGAAAACCTGCATTGATCAATTCTTCTTCAAAGGTATTGCAGGATGTGAAACAATGCATTATTCAATTCTTCTTCAGCGTTATTGCAGGATGTGGAAAAACTGCATTGTTCAATTCTTCTTCAACGGTATTGCAGGATGTGGAAAACTGCATTGATCAACTTCAACGGTATTGCAGGATGGGAAAACGGCATTGTTCAAATCTTCTTCAGCGTTATTGCAGGATGTGGAAAAACTGCATTGATCAATTCTTCTTCAACGGTATTGCAGGATGCGGAAAAACTGCATTGATCAATTCTTCTTCAACGGTATTGCAGGATGTGGAAAAACTGCATTGTTCAAATCTCCTTCAGCGTTATTGCAGGATGTGGAAAACTGCATTGATCAATTCTTCTTCAACGGTATTGCAGGATGTGGAAAAACTGCATTGTTCAAATCTTCTTCAGCGTTATTGCAGGATGTGGAAAAACTGCATTGATCAATTCTTCTTCAACGGTATTGAAGGATGTGGAAACACTGCATTGTTCAATTCTTCTTCAACGGTATTGCAGGATGTGGAAACACTGCATTGTTCAAATCTTCTTCAACGGTATTGCAGGATATGGAAAAACTGCATTGTTCAATTCTTCTTCAACGGTATTGCAGGATGTGGAAACACTGCATTGTTCAAATCTTCTTCAACGGTATTGCAGGATATGGAAAAACTGTATTGTTCAAATCTTCTTCAACGGTATTGCAGGATGTGGAAACACTGCATTGTTCAAATCTTCTTCAACGGTATTGCAGGATATGGAAAAACTGTATTGTTCAATTCTTCTTCAACGGTATTGCAGGATGTGGAAAAACTGTATTGTTCAATTCTTCTTCAACGGTATTGCAGGATGTGGAAACACTGCATTGTTCAAATCTTCTTCAACGGTATTGCAGGATATGGAAAAACTGCATTGTTCAATATTTATTCTTCTTCAACGGTATTGTAGGATGTGGAAACACTGCATTGTTCAATTCTTCTTCAGCGTTATTGCAGGATGTGGAAAAACTGCATTGATCAATTCTTCTTCAGCGTTATTGCAGGATGTGGAAACACTGCATTGTTCAAATCTTGTTCAGCGTTATTGCAGGATGTGGAAAAACTGCATTATTCAAATCTTCTTCAACGGTATTACAGGATGTGGAAAAACTGCATTGTTAAATTCTTCTTCAACGGTATTGCAGGATGTGGAAAAACTGCATTATTCAAATCTTCTTCAAAGGTATTACAGGATGTGGAAAAACTGCATTGTTCAAACCTTCTTCAGCGTCATTGCAGGATGTGGAAAAACTACATTGTTCAATATAAAACAGGTCTAACAGTATAATCATTTTAAAAGGTAGTGTGGTTAATTGGGTAGCGAGTGTGCATACATTTATGGGTTTGATGACCCTTTTTGCATCTCGTATTTCGCATGAGTTGATTTTTCTACACTTTTAATATTATGTTCAATACAGGGATCTACTGTGAAAACAGAATTTAGGTTACAACTTTGCTGTTACCTTTTTGGGGTTTTGAAGCTAATTTGACTAGTCTATTAGTTAGAAAAGAGGGAGGGGCTAGATATGCATAGAGCTATCTGGAAAAAGGAGGATGGTATATTATATAGCTTTTATTTGAGACTATTAAAAGTTTGTACCACATCTACAATAAATATTATATGGATAGGGTTTCCCCGTACCGCGCTGGTGTACCGAAAAGTAGATATTCTTCAATGGTATCGCATGATGTGGAAAAACTACATTTTTCCATTTCCATACTAAACACGTTATGTTAACAGTATAGGTTTAAATGTAGGGGTGTGCGGGTGTGTGGATGTATGCTTGGTATTGGTTGGGGTTGGTGAGTAGGGGGAGGTGTGGGGTGTGATTGGCTGTGTTGCCGGGATGGGGTGTGTTCGCAGGGGTGTGTGGGTTGTGCGTACGCGATGCGTGAGAGAAAGCTAGAAAAGCAGAGATATAAAGAGAGGACATCATCACATACAGAAACAGCGAGACAGACCAAAAGGGGAAAAACGAAGAGGGGGGGGGTGGTAAAGACAAAAAGTCGAACATAATAATTATATTCAGTCGTTACAAACTTGTTTTGTCAACACAGTTTAACAGTTGTTCCATCTTTGGATGCCCCGTGCAATGCAGACTGCGGATGCTCATCGTCACTAGGTTTCTCTCCCGTCTGCGGTAGTGACGGTATCACCTACTTCTCGCCTTGCCATGCTGCCTGTCTTGATGTCAATGAAAACAAAGTAAGATAATTGGGTCTTTATTGCCGATTTTCAGTCCCGAAATTGAGGACGTTTTAAAAAAACTCAGAAATTTCTGCGGGTTCGGTATATAGGCCTGAAGGCTAAATGCGATTTGGTTAAATTTAACCACAAAGTTTTTGTTGAAATTACTGAAATGTTGCTTGGCATGAAACATTACATCGTCTTCTTTGTTCACTTTTGTAGCATTTGTGATGGAATGTGTGTGGGTGTGCGGCCGTCTTTTCAAGAGTTTGAAACACTTAAGCTCCACTTTTCTAAACAATTCTTTGGTTCTTCATGCATTCATTTCATTTAACAACCATTATTTTGTAATTAGACCTTAATAGATTGCGAATGCGTCGCCACCAATCCAGAATTCGAAGGCAACGACAGTCAGGCTTCAAAAGGTCCCTGTCCCTACACGGGATGTGGAAGTCTCATCGCATTCCTGGTTTTCATGTTCATTGGCAATTTTCTGTTAGCCTGCATCGTGCCACCTAGAATTGTTATCATAGTCAGGTAGGTTATGATAATTGTGCATGTTTTTATTCACGTTCTTATGTATACTGAATTTACTTTCCGAGAAACACGGTGCATCGACGCAAACGCCGACAAGCCGATACCCGCAACGGCTAAAATTGGCCTTCGCGCCTGATAGTGAGATATTACAGATTCTATGGGGAGAGCAAAATGCCTTTGATAGTAAAACTTGGCTGAAATACGTGAAAATCACAACTTAATACAATCTATCATATAGTCTGAAGATTTAGGACTATTTTAAGTTTATATCGTGTATAATTGTTATAATGTTTTAATTGCCTAAACTGTATAGAGCTTAGACCTATTTATACCCATTATATCGTGTTTGTTTTCTATTTCTTTTTCTTCAGTTGTGTGGAATTCACAGACAAG
The DNA here is from genome assembly GCF_039555335.1 of Amphiura filiformis. NCBI lineage: Eukaryota > Metazoa > Echinodermata > Ophiuroidea > Amphilepidida > Amphiuridae > Amphiura > Amphiura filiformis. The sequence goes on along the minus strand of NW_027305513.1, from coordinate 83,033 downwards.
TCAATAGCAATAGGAGTGTCACGTATAATTATGCTACTACTAGGTATGTTTTTTAATAATCATAAAAATTTAAGAATTATTTTATTAACTAAATTTATATAAGCCTAGGCGTGTATAATATATTTCAAGTAAGAAAACTTTGATTACTGGCAGGGCCAAGTGATCCTCTCTGGCTTTCTGTAGTATGAATTGTCTATCTATCTATCTATCTATCTATCTTTCTTCTGTCAGTCAGTGACTCCATGTTTAAGTCCTTCATTAATTTGGTCACACTGGTGCGTTTGATGTAGTCGTTTTTAATTAATCTTGCTGCTCTGCGCTATCAAATAGCACCACAGATTTACTCCACGTCTACGTGCTGCGTCAAGTTTGTTAAAGTATGAAGTATGTAGGCCTACGGTATATTACGTGACTTACGCATACACATAAATGCCAACAATTGTATAGGGTATTCTAAAAGATAAACGTAATTGTTGTTTTCCATATTCTCCAGGTTCGATCCCAGGACCAATCCTATATGGTGCTTTAATCGACACATCATGCATTCTCTGGCAGACCATCTGTGATACCCGAGGATCTTGTTGGGTCTACGATATAGAACAATTCCGTCACGTATTTGGTATGACCACAACTCTAATCCTAGCAGTGCAGTTTGCTTTCTTTGTTTTAATCTGGATATTTTTGAAATTTTCTGATGATGCTAGCAGTAATAAACAGAGGGCACATGGAGAGGCAGTACCTGCGGCCACCGAAGGCAAGCCCATACCAGATTGATTGGGACGATAGTATGTTAACTACTGTAGAATTCCATCTAAAAGTATTATATGTCTCTAAATGAGTTTTTTAAAGAAAGAGTCAAAAGGCAGACACCATCCACAAAAACATTAAAATAGTTTGGTTTTACAATAATTCATGTTTTGTACAGCCACCTGTATCAGAAATAGGCATACAATTGCTCAAACTCCAAATACTGTATGGAGGATGTCTGCTTTTCATTTCTTTTATCGAAAAACCCTCATTTAGAGGCATTATATGCTTGTAGACGGAATTCTACGTTTTTTTACGGTGTTGTAGAATTGTTTTAGAGTAACACGATGCCAAGTGTAGTGGAAGTGACAGGAGGACATACATACCATGGGACTGTAGGCCTAATAGACATATTCCTCTTTCAGAAATACGTTTGATTTGATTTCCTATTACTTTGAGATGCAAGCACCTGGTAAGGAAATGAGGCACTTGTTTTATCAAAAACTTTTCGATGTACTTAAAAGATTGACCTCCTTTCAATGGGCTATGATATTTAAAATCCACACTACCCCCGTGGAAAATTTTTGAAATATCTTCCTCAGGGGGAGTATGACTTTCAGATGGAATGAGCACATTAGGCAGCTCCATTTGAATTTCATACATTCCCTGAGAAAGATTCAACCTGAATCTCAAACAAAGGGATGAGTTTCAAATGGAGTTGCTAATGTGTTAATTCCATCTAAAATTCATACTCCCCCTGTGGAAGATATTTCCAAAATCTTCCACAGGGGTAGCATGGATTTTAAATGGAATAGCCCAATTAAGATCATGTCTCTTGGTTGTCCACTGTGTCTATGTCAACAAAACTCGTTAGTCTGCCATCTAATTTAGTATTTGACTATCAGAACACATCATTGGCTAATGGCTGAAACTAATGTCCCCAACATGTTTTTTTGTTTCTTATTCTAAAAATACAGATATTAAGAAACTCCACTTTAATCACTCAATGTTTTATGCAAGTGACACGGGAAAGAAGTTCCGATGACTCTGAACCAGATCGATGTCCTACCGTTCCTTTCATATTGAAAAGGATAATTGGTCACTTTTCACAATAATTGTTCAAATAATGCATTATCAAATTGAATGAACATTATTTTGGATTTTAAGGCAAATCAGTAATACTTGTTTTTCTTTCCTTTAAACCTCCAGTGACAAATCTACTTTGAAAAGAAGTTCAAGACATATCAAGCAAAACTTTGTGAGTGACTACAAGAGGATAACAGCTTAGCACAACATTATTTATATGATATTGCAAGCATCACTGTGACTTCTGCATACTGACAAATAGGGGATCATTATAAACCATCCATATTCAATTTGTGAAGTGCCATACTCTATTATTTATTTCAATTTTACTGCTTTAGCAGAAGGGTACCCAAATAGGTAATATTAAGCGTTCCTCTCGAACAAACTGGTACAGCAAGGGGTAAACACGCTACTCTTTTCGAAACTGACATAAACATGTACAGGTGCGACTTTCTATACACAGGATCGATGTCTAACGGTCTTAACATCCCCTCCGAAGGACAGATTTCTCTCATCTCTCCTTTACACAATTCTAAATGAGCCATGGGGAAGAGTGGAAGTCTTAAGGTGGCTGTGTACTCTCAGACATGCATGTAGTAAAAGTGCAATAACTTTGTAATTATTCGCGCAAGACATATAAAAGTATACATTTTTATAAAGGCAAGACATCAATAAATCATAATATAAATACAGATTTGGGATAAAAACATCAATTATGAAGAAAATCACAAAAAGTGAGTTTTTGGCAATATTTGTTAGGTACATCATAACAAAAAACACTCTTTCCAAAATATTTTATTTTGTTTTTAGCTCAATCTTGAGGTTCTCCATTCCAAAAACGGTTTTTTATTTTTTGATATTGGCCTTAGTTTTTGAGATATTGACCATATAAGGCATCAAAATGAACTTTTTAAAATTCACAAACGCCTATTTGCACAAAATGATGCCTAAAATCGGAAATAGACCAAAATATAAAAAAATGAGAAAACCGTTTCTTGAGTCGATCATGCTTTTTACGATGATCATATTTGCTTACCTATAGATGCTGTATTTATTGAGTTATCGTGTACCTAAATCGTCATTTAACCGAGAAAATGAACATTGAAATAATGGCCGTTGAAGTTTAAAGTGGTCACATTTTGCCCTTTCATCGAATCTCACAGGAGAATGCGGCAGTTTTCGTTTTTCTACCTTATATTACGTGAACATCGGGTAAATCCACAGCCCGTTGAGAAGTTTGAGCGAAATCCATTCTTAACTTGATATTCAAATCGAGGGAGAGAACTTGAAAAAACCCACATTTTATCAGCTAAAACGGAGCCATTTGACCACTTGAAATTAGTGTTTCCAAAGGATGCGCCACGCATGCAGATAAGCGTCAGCGACGCGTAGCGTATCTGTGCGTTAACAAATTGCGCGACACATAGCGCGATGCGTTGTTGTTATGGCGTGTACCTCGCTGATACAACAAAGATTTTCTCTCTTTTAAAATTGCAAACACGAATGAAATAGTGAAATAAAATCCATAAAATAGCGCAGTTGGAGTTTATAAATCTGGATTTTCTTTCCTTGTATTTATAAAAAACATAACAAAGTAACAAATATCAAAAAATCTCAATTTTGCGAAAGAAACAACGTCTTGAGTACACAGCCGCGTTAATTTAATCTACTGATGTTGCCAATCAAATTCAGACTCCCCCTCCAAGTCAATACCCCTATAAGTTACCAAAACAGGGAATTGAACCCAGGACCTCATGCACCAGAAGCCAATACTCTAACCACTAGGCCATGCTCTTCCTTTTGATTGGTCATGTTCGAAAGTAGCGTAACTAGCTACTATGGAAAAAGCACATAATTCATAGGGATGATTGATAGTAACATGCAATTCCAGTTGAAATCCATACCACCCCCAATGGAAGACATGCCCTAAATCTTCCACACAGGAATGTGAATTTCAAATGAGGTTACCTGAATGGGTGTCTCCATTTGAAATATACACACTGCATGTGGGAGATTAAGGCAATGCCATAGGGGGTGTATAGCAGTCAATTTAGCTCAATCGATAAGGCGTTAGACTATAGTGCGAGAGGTTGCGGGTTTGAACCCCGGCGGTAGTTACTACGCTCTTATGTAAAAATTGAGTTAGCTTGAAATTCCCCTGGACAAGGAAGTTACTGCTAATTGTTAACCTGTACGAAACTCGGGGAGCTGATCCTGGCTGGGAAGATTAATTGTGGAATGTCTAGGGTGTGCGCTGCTTAGCAGCAAGTTCCTGTGTTGTTGTTAAATGGTTTAAGTAATGATGTTGGCCATAGTGGTCAGTGACAACCTGTAAAGTGTGCTGAGGCTTGTGGCTTCTGGTATCCCTTCCACTTGTATCTGTTAAACAATGACATAATAACAACCCCTGATATACAGTACATAGTATGATGGGACTAAGAAAAACAAAATGCCCAAAAGGTGTATTCACGATGATGCAAATAAGAAAATTTTAGTTCAATATTTATTATAAATCCATAATGTTACTATATTCATATGTACAGTAAAATTAATTCATACAGTACAATTCATTTGATATAACAATGGGATTCTCAACATATGTGATGTGATCAAGCAAAATCAGCTGGAAGTCGAAAATTCTAGTTTGCAGATATGGGGGAAAATGTGTAAGTATTTATGTAATTCTTTTGTTTTTGTTCCGACTTCAGACTGATTTTGCTTGATCACATCACATGATCACATATGAAAAGTACAGATGCAAAAGCCGATAAACGCCACTTTTTGAGTTAATGCCACCAACATGTGATTGTAACGCTAGCTTTCAATTGACACACTCCTTAAAATTCCAAGGTAAAATTTTTTTATTACTTATATTTGATCAGTTATATTGAAATTGAACAAAATGGATATATCGGTTTTTGTACCTGAACTATAATTCATACATGTATTTCTACAGAGAAATGGATGAAATAATGTTCAAGTACAAACAAGTCAACTGCTATAATCCGTCTGCAGTATGTACTGGGCTATTCCAGTTGAAATCCATACACACCTATGGAAGCCATGACCTTAATCATCAAACAGAGTCACCCATACAGGTATACCCAATTTGAAATTCACACTCTCTGTATGTGAGATTAAGGTCATGTCTTTCATAGGGGGTGTATATGATTTCAACTGAAATAGTTCAAATTTTACCAACATCATTAGGGCTATCTACAGGGGTTAGAACATTCAAATTAATGCACATTCATGTGGTACTTCAAATCTACACTAGATCTGACAAGTTTGGGTATTTTGGGTGGTACATGTCCGTATTCAACAACAAATCCACATATTTTCAAAATGTGCATTATTAGTATGAATCTGCTGTCCCGTATAGATAATCCAATATTTGAAGAGGTAAATTATAGTTTGATGAGACAGGTGCTCTGTTCACCCATTGTTAAGTCCAAGTTTTCAATATGGGACGGAAGATCCGCATTAATTTGGTCCACTTTGCACTAATACACTACATCGATCTGACAAGTACATGGCAGTTGTGCTGTCACAGTATAATATGTTGGCCTACTGAATACTCTGAATACTACCAAAGTCTTAAATTGATATGGTTTTTGGAGGTGCACATTAATGCAAATCTGCTGTCCTGTGTAGAAGCCCAATAAATGAAGACGCTAACAAAAGACGATCACTGACAAATCAACTGATGCATAGAAATATTATAATATTAAGAGGACGGAAACATTTGACGGACGGTAAAAATGGACGGATGTCTGATAAAGGTACCATTTCATACTGTAAGTTCACTTAAATAACTACTTGTTATATCTGAATGAGCTATTGTCATTACAGCATCTATTTGACTTCATAAAGAATAAACATTTGTACATGAATCTGACTGTACACAAGTATTTACAGCTTTGAATATTTTCTTCTTTGCACATCAGTTACAGAATATTGTCTAAAATAGTTCCTTTTTTATACTTTTATATAAGTATGCATCAATACAATATATTCTGTAAACTTTTCAATTAGATCATACTTTTGTAACATTTCAAAATGTTCATTGTTTTGTCAGGAATTCCAATGCATTTTCCAAAACATTTTTAAAAATTGTGTATTTTGTTTATTCCATTCAATGGATGAATGGAATCTGACACTACAATGGATATTACCATCATGTAAGCATACTTAGAGTTAGCCTAGTATCAAGACAGTGATTATAATACAGTATAGGCCTACAGAATAGATCCGTCTACTCCCTCAATGAAGTCTTGACAATAGGCTAATTTTGTGTATGCTTACATGAAGGATAGACATAAAATGCTTAATACTCTGCGTGCTAGCCATGCGCTTCAACGGAAAAAGTTCAAGTTTTGAAACATTTTCTCAAAATATCAAGAGCTATCTTAAGAACTACTGAACCAATTGAATGGCTTGTTTGTACTCATTTTAGTGCATTTTTCATGCTGATTCCAAATACAGTCATGAAAATTTACATTTATGAAATTTTTGAATTTAAAAAAAAAATTTGAAACATGTCGTCTGCAGTCGACACCCGCGTGAAGAGAATTAATTTATAGAATTGCACCTAATTTAATGCAATTGTTCAATTCCAAACCAAATTCTACACCCATTGATCAGTGATTCTACACTGATGATCAGTGTGGGCATTACTTACTTTTGCATAACCTGGCTCAAAGGAATTCAACGTTGCTAGTCACTAAAGTGACTATAATCTTATTTACTCGATACACCCACCACTTGATTGAGAGGGATGTTGAGACATCAACACACACAGTGTCTATGGCGTGAAACCTAACATCCCTCTGGTGGGTGTATTGAGTAAAAAGATCTATGTCACAACAAATACTATTGTCAACTTCTTTGTCAGAACCTTCACAAAGTCATCATATTACTGAGCCAATGCAACATTTCTTGCACATACATGAGATGTGGTGTCACAGTTGGTATTTTGGCAGAGAAGAAAATCAGATCTCACAACAGTATTACGAGTTGGCGGAGAAGTACTGACACTGCACCCACTGGCATGATTTTATCTCTGTAAATAAATACAAAATAGAAAAAGAAAATTATTATGTATGATTATCATACAAGTCATGTTATAGTGTTGTGATTCACAAGCCTATTAGCCAGTATGGATTGTATCTACTCCCAAAATATGGAGAAAGGGCTAATTTATCATGTTGTATTATAGAATTATATGTGACATGATGCTACATGATCACGGGGATTGAGTCGGATGTTGCTAATATTGTTTTTGAGATATTGGCCAAAATTGTGTTCAAATTCTTTTGTTTTATATTGATAAATTGCTCATAACTCGGTCACCAGATGTCCGATTTTGATGGGGTTTGCATCAAAACTGCCAGAAAATTATGTAAAAAACTTCTAATTGAAAATTGCCGACATGTGACTTATTCCACTTGATCATTTGTGAAAATTACAGATATGTTGGCAAATTTAATAGATCCAATTGGAACAGAAATCATTCTCATGTCGAGATAATTATTATTATAGTTTGGGTCTTTTTTGTGTCAAATTTCATATATTTTGTCAGTTTTCAGAAACCCGACTGCACATGCCCAGCAAAATCAAAATATTGTAAGTGGGCCCCTGGCTCCACCCTGGATGTATAAGGCAATGTGGATGTAACCTTCAACTCTGGGGCCCAAATAGCTTAAATGGGCCTAAAATAGGCTGATTTTGCAGGAAACAGATCCACCATATTTAATAAGCGATACTCCTGGTGTCAAGAGTAGTCGTCATTGTTAACTGCTGTTGACATTTTTGGCAAGGAGTCTACCACATCTGGCCATTTGGATATTCGGTCTGTTCTGCCATGCCAAATTAATAATTTCTATGTTTAAAAATTATGCATTAGGTATCATTTTGTTGGCATAAAAATAATGAATGGATGAATGAATGAACAAAGGAACAAATGAACTGGGTTTGAGGGTAAGTCTTGAAATAAGCAGACTGGAACCAGGAGCAATTTGTTTTTGAACATTGCTCCTGGTGCACTGGGATTTTACAAGAACCAGGAGCAATTTTTGAAGAAACAGGAGCAAATTTCAAATAGTAAATCCTTTTCTGCAATACAGCATACCAGCACTACTGCATCAAGTACAAAACTGGAACCAGGAGCAATTTGTTGTAGAAAATTGCTCCTGGTTCATGTGAATTTTACAAAGACCAGGAGCAATTGGTGGCTTTACGGGGGCAAATTTTGCTCCCAGCGCCTACTTATTTCAAGGCTTGGTTGAGGGTTGAAGCCCGAAACAATCCGTCGTCGCTAGGGATAAACACATTAGAAGTCATTTTCTACAATCTTATGTGGATATCTCACCTCTGCTTCTTCTTTCTCCCCATTAGCGTCATCAGTCTTTTCAGCTTCCTCTATGATAATGTTCTGCAAAAGAGAAAATATATCACTGTAATAAAATAACCATTTTTACAATTTCTATATTACCTGACATATGTGCTATGTTGAATGTTTTTGTTTTGAGAAATAGCAAATGTTGTGTACCATAAGTAGGTAGATTCACATCATTGATTATAGAGGGAGTCCTTTATAGCATACTAAAATGTATCATCATGGCATGCCATGTGAGTAAAATTTGGCAGTGTACTTTACTGTGTAAACGTATGGTATGGGGGAAATTCAACATTCATTTTAATCCTTTATGAATCCCATGTTGTAAAATCTCTTATATCAGGTTGTATTCACAGATGCCTAAATAACCACACACAAGCAACTGGGCATCATGAAAGCAAAGCGCATTTTAGCTAAAATGGTTTAAAATTTAGCACAGGTTTCAATGGGAAAATGTCAAATCATGCTATATGGCAAGCCATGATTAGGAGGTGAACAAACTTTTTGTGATCCAAAAATTTGCAATGGCCAATGCAAATTTTGGCAATAAAAAGGCGACATACTTTTGGTCATAACTTTGTAATTATTTAACCTGCAGACATGGTTGAACCATCATTTTTTAAAGAAAATTGCCATCTTTCATTTAATTGCATTTTGAAGGAGATATTCTGAAGTTCAAAATTTTATGATTCTACCTACCATAAGAAGAGTTCATACACATCTCAAGGCTTCATTGAGTATGTGTGTATTGATATAGTTAGCTATGAAATTAAATACTTTGTACCTGCTATTTACAGACAGGGTTAGATGTGGGGGTGGGGACAAAGTCGGGAAAGATAAAATAATCCTGGTGTGCATCATTTTTGTCCAGTATACAAATACTGACTACTACGAGAGGCTTGGGTAATAGGCCATTGATGTACTCAAACCATGCTATGACCGAGGCCAAGTGCAGTAAAAGCTACACAGGGGCAGTCTGCCCATGCTTAATATGTTACTTTTCGAGAAGATCACTATAATCAAAGACTGCATTCAAAATACTACTTTGTGTGTGACGTCACTTGTCAATCAAACTGATGATTGATGATTGAAATGTCTGAATGCAGCGGTAAAAGTGTTCCCTATGGTAAATTTTGCAGCATCAAACAAAAATTTGCAATAACATTTTGACAACATGTAATAAAGGTTTTTATAGTTTTTTTTCAAACAAAATGTTTAAAAATGTATTCCAATGACCTTTACATTAAAAGGTTTTAACCAAAAACAAAAAAGTTCAACAACGTTTGTATTTGCTGGAGTATATCACGTTTTTGGCATGAGCTCTTCATTTCTTTCTTTAAAAATACAATATCCCAATTCCTAACCTCCATTGCCAGATATTACGCTACAGTATAACAAAGGTCTCAATGTGACTGGGCAATTCCCCGACCAGTCAGAATTTTTAGTGACCGTAAAATTTGTTGCACCTGTTACAAAATTACTACAATGATTTAGATAAAAAATTCATTGTGGACTCACATCTTCTGCTTGTTTATTGTCTTCTTCAGCTTTCATCTTCTCCTTCTGTTTATCTCTCTTCTTCTTATCAGCATTAATCATTGAGAAGAAATCTTCCTCTGCCTTAGCCACCAGATCTTCTTCTTCAAAATCACCAGCATTCTCATCATCCTTAAAGGGAAAAAAAGCAATATGTCGGAGTGATGATAGATATTTATTATAATTAGTCAATAGAACCATGTTAGTTTGATCTTTCCATGGCCCATTGATGCTTGGTCGATCCTTATTATTTATGAAATCAAGTAACTGTAATAACATACGAATGTTTGCTTGTAATGATAATGACCAATACAAATTTACCACTAATTCTGATAAATTAGTTGATAGTTCATTAATTACAAGCATCGAAGCAGCACTTACGGTTGATCCAAAGATCAAACAAATTTGGTTCCAGTGCCTTAATCAGAAATGACAATATACAACAACATAAACAACTCGAGGGTTGAGAGCCAGAAAGCATAAACTAACAATCACCTGCTCCCACAAAATGAGCATAAAGTCGCTAGGGCACTATAGAAGAAACAGTCCATTAATCATGACCAAATTCTATAGAAAACAAAAGATATTGTGGAGGAAATATTGATTTTTTTAGACAAAAGCAAGGAGCAAACTTTATGCTCATTTTGTGACAGCTGGTCATAGTGAGTTACGGCTTTCTGGTTCTGAAGAAATCATTCACAGAACAAGTTATCCCTACCTCAATACCAGACAGGGCACAAACCATTTTTCTTGCAGAGGAATTAACTGCACCTTCATCTTACTGCATTCAAGCAGCACATTTTCAAATCCAATTCAGGATTTGTTGGATACTCCAGTTATACTGCAGTGTGGCAGTCCTTCCACTGTTTCCATGATTTTCAGATTTAGAAATCTGAATAAACATTGACGTCTTGTTCGTCAATTTTATAAATTGTCAACAGCAGAAATAGAATATTTCCACTGCAGAATTCTATTCACTAAATTACATTACCCTAGCTATAGTATTTGAGCTTATTTGGCAAGGTCCTTCATCAGCAGTGCCCAATTGCTTCTGATGATCGCATAAAAAGAACTGGGTCACACAATGGTGCATGGATTACTCGGCGAATGAGGTGCCGATGTGATGATGACATGATTCAAATGGCCAATCAGAACCCCACTTCTGTAAACAGTGCCAAATCAGCAGACCGCTGAAGAACCTTGCCAAAAACTATAGCAATAATTGAATTAATTATTTTTTCTTTGTTTACCTCTCCCTGTGCACTCTGACCAGCCCTCTTCAGTCTCAGCTCTCTCTGTCTTGACTCCAAGATCTTCTCTCTTTTAGTCTCTCTCTCAAACATTGCTGTGACAAGCGCCTTCTCATTTCTCTGCATGGTACAAAGGCTATTGGAGAGTTCTAGCAGCGTTGTGGTGCCTGTGTGTGAGCCTGCTGCTATCAATCTGCCTTGATCCTGCACTCTTAGACAATGTAGAGCTTCATCACATACCTATAATAATAAATTTTAATTATAATAACAGTACATTAATAAGCAACAGCGAGGTTCCACGAAAAGTGAGTATAATAACCCTCCCCCACTGAGTTAACACTTCTCTAGTCCATATGCAAGAATTATAATGTTCCAACAGGCATACCGTAAAACCTCGTCTACAAGCATATATAGTGTTTTTGATGAAAACTAAATTAATACGATACATGCGTAAATATGCCAATACAATAGATTGGTCTTACAATAATACTTCTTTGTATATGCTTGGATCATTGACATTCAAATGCATCACTTTGTCATGCTGCAAGACTCAACAACCATGCTATATGCCCCAGTAACCTGCTGCATTAGATACCAGTTTTAAGTATGTTGCGTAATAAAAAAACATTAAGGTAGTAAGCCTTACAACTGTTTCGCATCTAAATCACACTGGGCTATTCCAGTTAAAATCCATACGCCCCCGTATGGAAGACACATCCTTAATCTCCCACACAGGGGGTGTAGATTTCAAGTGAAGTCACCCATGCAGGTAACCCCATTTTGAAAATCACACTCCTTGTGTGGAAGATCCATACACCCCTCTTCCATATGGGGTATAAGGATTTCAATGGAACAGTCCATTGTTGCTTCAAAAGCCTACCACCAAGCACTAAGACTCACCTGTAAACTAAGTGTAGGATCGTTTTGTTTGAAGAGATAATCCCATACATCTAATGTACCATCCATCTTGGTTGTGAAGAATACCGACGGTCTGATAGGACTCCAACAACCATCTGTCATGTATGACATGTGATACCTATACAAATAATAGCAAAAATAAAGAAATAATGGTTCTGGTTATATGAATAAGTTTGTCTTTAACTTCTTCCAGACTATTCTTAAAGAGGAAGCCCCACTAGAGCAGTTCTTCTGGGGTGAACCAAACCTGCCTGGTTATCAAATTAATCAGTGAATTCAGTCTCTGAATTTAATGGTGCTAATTGATGTTTTAATGTTATTGAATCAAGTACCTGTCAAATTCAGAGATAACCTTGTCACTGATTAATTTGATAACCAGACAGGTTTGGTTCACCCCAGAAGAACTGCTCTGGCGGGACCCCCTCTTTAATCAATCAACAATTTGGCATTATCTATTCCAGCACCAGTGACACCTCATTAATTTCCCTGGACCTTTGGATGCATTAATTGAAATAGGTATTAGCATTATACTTCCAAAAAATCAGTATTATAAAAAATCAGGACTGTAGTGGTAGATTTCTTGCCCTTCCAGTCAATATAGGCCTAATCCTACCCAAGAAAATAGGCATGAGGTGTCACTGGAGTTGGAGCAGTAAAAGTATTCAACTTCCTTTGGATTTTATTGGTCTGGGCAACACTATGGCCATATCTCTGTATTCGTAAGTATTTGAATTTTGATCGATATTAGACTCATTTAGCTTGATCGCATCAGAATGGTGATTTTTATTCAAAAAAGATATATAGCAGTTCAACTTACTTTGTCCACATAATGGATGATTCCCTGATATCTTCTGACCAAATCTAATACAAAAACAAATATAAATTAATGTAAGAACAAATATTGTCACATATTTTTACTGCTTTTACAATTTTTTGAATATATCCAGGCATTACCTGCAATTAAATTTTGTACTCTGTACCCTGCGATATTGCCGAAGTTTTCCAACAGTGGAATTTAAATTTATGAGGAAGAACAAGAAAGTGAGTAGAAACAATATTTATAAACATCATGGAATGTTAGAAACTCAATCTATACCTGGCTTTTGATTGGGCAGTAATCAATGAAAAATCCTCATACGTAAGAATTTTCGGTAAAATTACCCAATGGGGTGCAACTTGCTAGACTTGAGTCCAGTCCTCGTTTACGGAGTTTAGGGTTAGGGGTTATGGTTGGGTAGGGCAGTCTTGTAATAAGACTAGCCGAGTTGCACCCTATTCGGCAATCGCTCCGAATTTTCAGAGGAATGTTCTGCACACAGTAAATACTGGCATCCACTTAGATTGATTGTATAAAACTTGGAATGCTTCACCTGACATCATCTGTCACTCAAATTGACCTAATAAATCACTGGATCTGGGCATCCCTTGCGTACAGATACTTGCCACGTCCCCTCAGACGCAATAATCCTGAGTTTATCGCTGCCAGCAACTATATATAGGCGTTAAACAAGATTTTTACTCATAAAAATTATACAGATTATGAAACTGACCAGAGTAAGTTTTAAGAGATGCAATAAATTAACAACTGCAAAGCATAAGAAAATGTATTTTCTTGGATTTGCCAAAAACATTAATTTTCTGCTCAAGAATTTTCTACTGATGACTTTAGCACTCATATTCTTGAAATGCCTCAAACATCACAAAATTTGATAACATCACACACTTACCCTAGCTGTCCAATCTCCCACCGTGAGGAAGTTCTTAGGGAAGAAGGGATTTCTCTGCAGTGAATACACAGGACCTATGTGCTCCTTGTAGATAGCAACAATCTTCTCGGGCGGTGTCTTCGCTTTACGATTACATGAGATGATGGTACCTTGTTCTGTTCCAACCATGAACTTTGTTGGCTGTGGAGAAAGGTATACACAAAAAAATACATTCATCAGAAAGGTTTTTTTAAAAGAATATCAAGGGGTACCTCGTTTACCAATGAATGGTATAAATCAAGGAAGGCATTTTTTAAAACTTCACATATGCTGATTAAGGATTTACTGAACATTTCTGAAAATGTTGTTAGTCTGTAATCTACACCAATACTATGAGACAAAATTTAAAAAAAAAATTCTAAATATATCACTTTTAATTTTACTGTTCCTAATACATTAAAGACTGGTCCTTAATGTGGATTTAAAAACAATTCATTAAACATACAAATAGAAACTCTGATACTTAAATCTGTCACAGAATCCCACAACCTGAAAATATATATGTGACACGATCTGGTCCATGGGGGCCAAAGGAGGCATTTTTGAAAATTGAGTTACTGTAATTATTACATTATACGTACAATAGGCTATCATTAACTGAAAACACCAAAGGTCTAGCATACTTTGTTCTAAAGTTATGAAGTTTTTTGATGTCTATTTTCTTAAGTATTTTATTGTTTTTTAACTCCATATTTTAGCTTTATCTCAGTTTCAAATTTGCCACCTTTGGCCCCCATGGACCAGATCGTGTCACATTTGAAGTATATAATAACTTGGATAGCCTTTGAACTTTACCCTCTATCCTAGCAGCATAATACTGTCAACATCTGACTTTTATACAAAGACTTATTGACTTACAATAGTAGGTTCATACTCGAGTGCAATAACTCCATGAGCATTCTCCATCTTGCCCTTCTTGGTAGGATCCATCACCAATTTCTCTGTTGGTTCTCCTAGTTTCCTTGTGTCCCACCAAAGAACCTTTTTATACAAAATAAACAGAAAAACATTACAGCATTGAACAACATGTGTGACTACTTGTAGAGCAGAAAGGAATTTATTGTTTAAATCATAAGTTTGGATGCCCAATCTCTAGCCTAGTCTAGATCCATGAGGCATCTGAACATGGTATAATCAATTAAGATGGTGCTATCTACTCTCACATACCTGGTGCTACCACAGAATTAAAACCAGAGAACCAGGATTCGGCCGCCATCTTGATACAGGCATGGAGCAAAAATTGGGGGTATTCGGTTTCCCTCGGAATGCGCTCGAGGCATTCTTTGTCATGCATGCGTGACATGAGATAATGGGCGCATTTGAGAGACGCACTTGATGTGACCTGCACGCGAGTACCAAGACGCTACAGATGAGACACAGAATTGTTTTGCGGCGAGTGTACGTGGCGGTATAGGGAGTCCCGGTTCTCCTTCTCTAATTCTGTGGGTGCTACACAAAGCAGGTATAATTTAATGAATTTGCTTCACCATTACCAGGTGATTACTGCCATTGTAATTTGCACAACATACATTGAAAATGCTAACATGTTGTGTTCTACTTTCATGCATGTAAAGACTGCTTTTTTAACCCTTATTCAAAATCTGTTTTTCTCAACAGCTTAAAATGGTTGAATCGTTGGTTTTTCTTCAAAATATTCACCTGTCTACCATTGTTCATACTTTAGATTGATAGCACACAAAAGAAGTTTTGTTGTTTTCATCTTACTATAAATAGGCTAATGTTGTATGTATGAAGATCGAAAGGCTCCGTCAGTTTGGATCCAAATGTCGCCAAATTCATACGGGAGATCGAGGAATATACGGAAATGGACTGAACTTTATTTGGTTGAAATCGGTCAAGAATTGGCTGCAAAACAGTGAAAATATGGGTAAAAACGAGGTTTTTGTTATGAAAATCAGTTGCCAGCCTACGCGTCACTGCAGCTGGCCGGCAGCGGCGTCGGGCGCCGCAGCATGTAATGCGCATTTACGCCAATGCGCTGCAGAACGGCGCAGAGCCGCGATGATTTTGCGAGCCAGAGACCAGTGGACATGGACGGGTCACGGGATTATGAACACGTCCGCGAGACACGCTATGAGAGGACGTAATAAATACGGGAAAAAGATATGTGTTGTATAATTCTTCCTGTTATAGTGAACGCTCCCATTTACTCATCTAGCGGGGACCCGCGCGAAGCGCGGGTATCCCGCTAGTTTCTTAGAAATGATGCAATGTTGGTAAAAAATACAATTTAATTGAGGGCAGTATTATCCGGCAAATTTCATGTTCATTCCAGCAAAATTACATCATACAGCTGGCCTCAGGGTGAACAATGTTAACTACAGGCACAATGTGAGTTTTGAAAATTGCAAAATTGTAGGTAGGACACAAATTAATGTTTTTCTTCTATATCCGAGCTGTTACACAGACCCCCCCCCCAAAAAAAAACCACCCAATTTTGCATTTTTTTGATTCACAGGGTTCCATCCCACAGATTTTCAATTTAAAAATCCCATGACTTACGATGACTGAATCATGACAAAATTCCAATCCAGACCTGAATATAGCTAATAATTATGTCATACAATTATACACCAAGCTTTTACGTTTTCCAGATATAGTCCTCACATACCTGTCCATCTGTGGAGGCTGAGAAGCATTCTGTTCCTGTCTTGGATTGTAACCAGATGGTTTTGTACACAGGATCATGATGACTGTGTTCTACAGGTGACATCTCAACAGCCTGAGATCCTTTCCTTGTGTCCCAAAAAGCTGGTCAAAAGAAATATCAAGAAAATTATGAAATCCTTCCTTTCCGAAACGGACAAATGAATTAAACTATTTGAAAATAGAATTATAGTAGGTTGTCTTGTTGTTACTGTGAGCATCTATGCCTAACCCATAGGCCTCTGCACGTTTTACAATAAATTATAGCAATGTCAGTATGAAAAAAAAACCCACCTTTTTCCATTCCGCCATTTTAAAAATTTACTGATGGGTCTATATTGTTGTCATTATGCCATTGGCTATTAGAACACTATGTGGATTCTGACAATGCTGCCCTAGGGGATATTATTGGGGTTTGACAATACAGTCTAGCTTTCTTATAACATACCTATTTGACCATTATAGCAACCTCCAATCAGTACATGTACATCTTTGGGGTTATATTCCAGGCACACTAACGGTGAAACTGGTTTGAGTGTCATCTCTGGCTTATTGGGATTCTCTGTCAAAACATAATAAATTCATTGAATTAGTTGCATGGCATCAAAAAAAGAAAGAAAGAATGATCGGATTATGAAACTTGGCTACACAGCTTCCCGTTTCAAAATCTTTGGTACAACATGAATTGTAAAACACAAACACACACATACTAAACATATGCAAGACAAATTTTTATGATTACTTTCTTGGTTGGAAAAATCACAAATGATCTAGAGGTCACATATTCTTAAAAGCCAGCAACTGTTTCAGATGTTTAGAGTTTCCTGTGTTATCCTGTGATATGCTAATCCTACATGTCCTACCAATTGATGCTGGCAAGTGGCAATTGAAAAGTGCTTTTCTAAAACTCGCTCATGCACCCCACAATCTTACTCATTTATTTTGTTGGGTCATAGTGTAATGAAGTATTGTTTATAAAATCTGTGGAATGTATCCACAATGGACAATTCCAGTTGAAATCCATACACCCCATATGACATGGAAGGCATGACCTTAATCTTCCACCTAAAGTTAATTTCAAATAAGGTTACGTGAAAGGGTAACTCCAATTTTAATCTCCCTGTGTGGGAGATAAAGGTAATGCCTTCCATAGGAGGTGCATGGATTTCAAGAGTTCAGATACAGAACATAATAAACACCAATTGGGATACTGATGTTCATCACATTTTCCATAAAAATGGATACATTGTGCATGGGATATCCGATATCAAGCACTGCAGCAAAATGAAAACAACCGGGTAGGTTGGTACTCAGTCAGTGCTGGCAAATTTTACCAGCAGGTAGCTCAATATCAATCAATTCCTCACACTGTTAACGCTCACCTATATCCCATATGTATGAGTCCAGGCTAGTGTCTGCTGATGACCTCTGGAATTCTAGGTTTGAGTAAGCTACGGCAAGTTTCCTTGCTCCATCTGGGTACCATGACAAATGTGTGGCAGTTCTCTTGATTTCATTTGGGTCTCTGAAATTGCAGACACAATATACAAATGCAGGGTGAAATTTATACACAGAATTCTCCTAATTGACTAAACTAGATGCAAGTGGTGTCTGTCAAAATTTGGGGAACAGGCTATTATAGTAGGGTGTTTAGACTGGTGTTTAGACTGGCATCTCTGAATTGTTGCAATCATGCTGTGGTTATAGCTTAAACAAGGGTATGCAGAAGTGATTTAACCAAACATGCTGACTGGCGGATCAATAACCATGACAAACGCATGGTTGACCCATTGGTAATTGAGCATGCAGATTGGATATTTTGCCTTTTCTATGCACTCCATGCACCCTATTTGAAATGGGCTCTTCCAGTTGAAATTCATACACCCCCATGGAAGACATGACCTTAATCTCCCACACAGGGGTGCAGATTTCAAATGGAGTCACCCATTCAGGTAACCCCATTTGAAATTCACACTCCCTGTATGGAAGATTAAGGTCATGTCTCCTATAGGGGATGTAAAGATTTCAACTGAAATAGCCCAATATGCCTTCACAAACCTAAAACATTCACCTTTTTCTATATTTTTCAACACACAAAATCTTGAAGTTTTCTGAAGAATGGTATCAACACACTTTTAGTTACTTGGAAAAAAATATGTTGCTGAAATATTGAGCTCCAGCAACTGGTTCACAGTATATGTAGGGTGTGGGATAGGCTGCTCTAGCCTCTTACCTGAATACATTAATTGTTTTGGCTGATGGGGTCTCCTCACTTTCTTCAATTTCTAACTCTGCAAAGTAATCCTCGTAAATATCGATGGCATTGTTCTGTTTGATGCAGTGCTCCATAATCTGAGGAAATATGAATTCATGAGGAATGTCGCTAAAATGAAATGATATCTACAAGATGTCTGTAACTTACTTATATGGGAGGGGGGGGGAGGGGCTACTTCACAAGGAAAGACAAAATCTTTATTTGTTTTTCCCCATTTTTTCATACATTATACAATTACATTTAATTTGAAATGAACAAAATAATGTGCTACAATTACAGCACCTTTAGCTTTGTTTTTCACAAGGAATTGTATTTACACTCTGTTTCAGAGAAGAACGGCATTCCCTTGCTCAGATTGATGTGAGCACCCTGATGAGCGACATACGCAGAGCTTTGCATTTCCTTCAAGGGCGCCAATCTACCAAAGTTTTCTAAGAATTGGCCAATCAGGTTATCTGTCTGTTGCTATGATTGTCCGACGATTGATTAAGCTAATCAGAACCCCACTTCCATGTTTACGCTCTGCACGCTCTCAAAATGTAAACAACTGCCGTTTTTCTCTGCCAAAAACTGTAAATTCAGTTCATCAAGGTGCATCACAATCATGCGAAAATCAGAATTTCAGAAAAATGATTAAGGACCTTCTCTTGAGCAAATCTTACAGAAGCAAACTGACAGCATGTCTTCCCTGCCTGATTACCTACACCTGGTATCACCATTCTTTTGCATTTTATTGCCAATGCAGCATGTATACTGTGTAAAAATCAAAATTGTCCTTATTGGCTAATTGAATCAAGCTATAAAATATAGTACTTCGTTCACTGCACCAACTGAGTGTCACAGTGAGTGGCCTCAATCCTTTTTCGGCAATAAACAGGGTCGTGTGTCAGCAAGTGACGTTGAAGTATACCCTCCTGAGAACCATCAACTTACCCCTCCCAGTTGCTGTATCGTTGCCATGTACATCTCATCCTTCTCCACCTTCTTGCGATACCTGATGACCTGCTCCACCTCGCTGGGGTTGATATCTTTAGGCCATCCTCCTTCAACATGGTTAATACCTCTGCTGTCTGTTTCAAATCTTTCTGTGTTCACCTAAGAGGGAAAGTTTACAGTTGTTTTACCACAGATTTTACCACTTGATGCATGCATGTTATAGGGATGGATAAAAGTGGAGGTGTAACTTGAATATGATCTCATAAAATGTAGATATTTCATACTACAATTTATATTTTAATATCTACTTTATTGTTCTATTTGACAAGCTTGTGTTGACACTCACATAAATGAATAATAGCCCTCAGGGCCAGATTTACCTTTTTGGGGGCCATGGGCCAGGTCAGAATTTGGAGGCCCCAAACTCACCGCGAGGAAGGCATATGCACTCAAGTGGCCAAGTTTTGGTTTAGACTAAAGGGTGATGGGCATATTTTGTTCCGATTCTACCATGACGTTTTGAAATTCAATTTCAGACTATTTTAGCCCAAGATGAAGGTGAATTCTTCTATGTAATGGGCTAGTGCATGCAAAGCGCAGAAAATGTTTGCATTATTACCATATTTTGGTCCAAAACATTTTGGAGCTAGAAAATGGAACGTGCACATGGCAATTTTGGGGCCCGCAACATTTGGGGGCCCTGGACCCGGGCCCATCTGGCCCAATGGTAAATCCGGCCCTGATACATTGTAGCTCTACCCTTATTCAGAAATCAAATACGACTTTTTCTGGATGAACATCAAAAACCAAAACCATCAAGACATAATATCAAGCACCTAAAATCTTCTTTCAAATGATAATTTCCATGCATTTAGCAAATCTTAATACTAATTATGGCGTGTCCGTCCTCTGTCCGCGCGCTATCGCGTGCGCGTGGCTCACTAACGCGTGCTCGCGGTGCGTATAACGCGAGCGCGCAGTGCGTATCGCGTGTGCGTGGTGCGCTATCGCGTAGTGCTGCGGAGTACCGACGGGCGCAGTGCGAGCATCGGACTAACAGGATTACAGTGACTAACAGGTGCATCTCATCGGACCAATAGGCCTATTTTAAAGACATGATTAACATACCCGTTTGCGTTCACATTTCTCCCGAATTGACGGCCTACATCCAGACACTACTAAAATTTCGGGGTATTTTTGGGTCCTCAGATGTGGTTGCAGGACAGGGTTTGGAAGAGGCGAACGATGGGTTTTCAGATTATAGGTTCCGAAGTAAGCGTCACAGCTACAAAACAGAGTTGATAGTTGTGTCTTAATCATTGAGAGACATATATCGTATAGGTCAGGACAAGTATTATAGGTAACGGGCACATGGGTAACGGGCGTTGGGTAATTAGAGATAGGCCTATCACGAGAACCGCCCAACCCGAGAACCGCGAAATCTAGTTATATATAATTTAAGACAAGATCTCACATTACACAACATTAATAAGATGCTATGTTCAAAAGTTCAAAAAAATGATTTTTTTCATGTATCAATCACAAAACCATTGAAATTGTACATGCTTACCTCATGTTCTGACATTTCCTGGACACATTGTATCCCTCTGTCCACTGGATTTTTCTCCACAAAATTCTGTGTGAGGCTTTCATCTGGCAAGATGTCGACATGAAGCTCTGCCGGCCTGTCAGAGAAGTTGCATTGTCGCCCAAACTCATTCCTCTTCTTCGTGTACACATACACAATCTCCATTTTTCACCCTTCCCCTAAAAAATATAAAATTGTAAACATGGATGAATCAGGATCCTGGTATAATGTACCCAGAAATTACAGCAACTGGACCAAACAATGGTTAACAGTGCCAAAGGCATTGCACTGGCTCAGGTTACCATACCTCATAAAAATAAGTAATCCAGAGATGTTATTGGTTAATAACACCAGCAACCAGCATCTGATTTAAAGGTATTGAAACGGGACCCCCAGTAAGCCTACTATATATTGAAAAGCATTAGTTTAAGCTTCCTTCTCTCCATGATTACAGTCGGCAGTGCTCAGCATATTTTTATTATATTTTCGTATCTTTTTATTTCAACTTTTATTTATTTGCTGTTGCGTACTTATTTTGCAAGTCGCGGCGGCATTAAAACATGCGTACGTGCAGCGATCACCGCAAATCGTGTGACCCAAATTTGCTTGCGTGATTCAGAAGAAAAATGAGGACTGTGATCATTGGAACGTGCCACTTGCGGCCCAGACTTTGTGTCTGACAGTCATGTTTTTACATCCATTAGCTACTTGCGGTTCCGCCATTATGCACTATGTGCGGGGAGAGCCTCGAACTGGCAGCATACATGAATGGGAATTGAACTAGTCATAACGTTCTGTGTAAGGTTACATAATTCTTCCTTTCATGTATGCTGCCAGTTCGAGGCTCTCCCCTATACACATATAGTGCATAATGGCGGAACTGCAAGTAGCTTAATGGCTACAACTTCCGCCTGACAACCTGCTAACCATTAATTTGGATCAGCAACAACATGAGTTTTGTGTCAAGATTTATGATTTCTTTTTATCTGACTGATATTGTTTTGTTATTAATTTTTGTATGATTTATAACTAGCGGAATGCCCGTGCTCTGCACAGGCCTCCGCTAGTTGAGTAAACGGGAGTGGTTACTAAAACGGAAAGAATTGCTGAACAGATTACATGATGATGATAGAGACTTTTATAGGCCTAGAACCTAAATGGCATTTAATACCACGCCGAATTGCTATTTTATTACGAAAATACCCTCTTTCTTTCTTATTCTTTATTATTTTTGCTTCCTTCCTACTGTACTCTTACGATATTAGTCTTCGTAGGCCTAATCCTGTTATCCCATCCAGTGGCGCGCGGCGTGTACGCCGACCCGCTACGACGGTGCGCTTTCTGCTACAGATGTGGACGCGTTGGTTGGCATAGCCTGTAAACAAACAGCCGCTATTGCCCGAAAAACTCACTTTTTTACTGTTTTTGCAGCCAATTCTTGACCGTATTCAACCAAATAAAGTGCAATGCATTCCCCGTATATTCTTCAATCTCCTGTATAAATTTGTCGACATTGGGATCGAAACTGATGGAGCCTTTCAATCTTCATACCCACATAGTCACATACAACATTCACCTATATTTTTATAGTAAGATTGTGATTTTCTGATCACGAAAAGACTTGGAAAAGTGAGTGCGGATGAATCTGACCGAGTATTCATTTTTATGGAGTGATCAGGTTTTTGGCTTGAATCGTGTTTATTTTTGTACTTTTTATTTTATAATTTTGGATGTTGGTTTTTGCAAATTTTATACTGATTTTAAGTGAAGAAAATTGCTGCGGCAGAATTGGTGTGAAAATTGCTGCGGCAGAATTGGTGTGCAAATTGCCATTTTGTTTTATTATTTTTCATCGTCACTGTGTATGTTCAGCACTACGGTACATCTTAATATTCATGTACAATGAAATAATGAGTAGGGCGGGCTCCGGGCCGGGTTTCTTCTTCGTCTTACGTAACAGTATTGTTCTCCAAAAAAACCCGGAAGCTTGTTGTCTGGCGCTCTAGCTAAAATACAGCAAGAGAAAATGTAAGATATAGTAAATGTAAACCTGTATTTTAGCTACAGTATCTCAAGCTAGTTTGGGTGTGTAAATCCTGGGGTGTAAATTCACTGGGTGTGTAAATTTAAGATTTGTGTACAAAGTATAGGCCATGTGGGCAAAATCTGGGTGTGTATTTACAAATTTGGGTGTATAAAACACACTCCCTACACGGCTGGCTGCCTACGCCCTTGCATCCACCGACCGACCTCGTTGAATTCACCGTATGCCCGTACTGATACATGTGACACAGCTAAAATAATCCACGAAATCAGGGATCATAAAAGCGTTTAAAAAATTCAAAATAAGGAAGTCAGTAAACTCAATGGCGAGCGGTCCGAATTTTGTCAGCCATACATGCGTGGACGTGGTGAACAGAACTAGGGCATCCTCGGCGATCCTGACTTTTAGACCACCCGAGCTAAATACTTAGGTTAAAACCGCTAATTTATCAAATTAAACTTTCTCAAAAAGGTTTTAACTTGCTTTCAACTGTACACACGCATTACCTGTTATTTCGTCGAACATTACAAGCTTTATTTTGTTCCAAAATTCACGTTTTATAGAGATATTTTTGACGTTAAGGGGTACTACACCCTGCCCAATTTTGCGTCTATTTTGCATTTTTCTCAAAATTTAGAGAGGATTGATGACAAGTAAAATATGTATATTATAGGGGCAAGGTCAGGACTACAACTACTGCACTGGAAATTTTATTTCTGCGCAGACTTTCATCAAAAAGATTCTGCTAGCAAAATTCCCCAAAACACCATTTTGGTGGTGTTTCTAGATCTTAGTCTCATGATGATAGCAGCTTTTTTTAATGGAACTGCTATTTATGGAACTGCTATATGGTCAAGTGAAGAATAAGCCCTTTCGCAATTTCAGATCATGGTGCATCATGGGTAATATTTGCCGATAAAATTGGAGATAAACACGATGAGGCTTCTGTACATTTCCAATGCGGTGAACTGTGCCGTTTGCATAAAAACATCTTGTACTGGGATTTTGCCAATTATTTTGTCTTTATTTCTTCATGATATCAATATATTTAATCAAATATAATGTATCATGAAGAAATAAAACAAAATAATCGACATAATTCCAGTACAGTTCACCGCATTGAAAATGCACAATAGCCTCCTCGTGTTTATCTCGTTGAAGAACTGTATGCGATGTCTGAGCATGCGCAGTTGCAATTTCCCGAAATTGCGAAAGGGCTTATAGAAAACATATTTATGTAGGTTTCCTTGACCATGTGACCAGCCTGTACCAATCTGTTCTTTTAAATTTCTATGTAAATATCCATTGTGTTTGGGCCCCGGTCTAGGCGAATTTGGCTGGCTATAGCCAAAATATTAAATTCTCGATCATGAGAGCCAACTTGGGTATGCACAGTTATTTGCGCCGAGCGTACTACGCAAATACTGGCGCTTACGGCGCAAACACAGCTTTTGAGAATTGACCATTCACACGGTCGTTGGCAAGGTCAAGGTTCGGTCATGCAGGTCAGCGATCGTGTTATTCTATGAAAATGCACGCTGACGCAGAAGGTGCATCCTCTCATGAATGATCGAGAAATTGTTATTTTGGCTACAGCAAATGTGTTAGGTTTGCCTCTCATCATCATCATGCTCATACCTACTTTTGACCTTGTTTTTTACCGCATAATTTCCCTCATTTATCGAAGCCCTGCCCTCTTTCCACATGTTTCCAATACATTTTAACCTTGACTCCAAAGTGTTTGGCACCTTTTTAACCATGTAACCATGATGTAAAACTAAACTTTGATGCAAAAGTAAAAAGTTAAATACCGTGCACAATGCGTGTAGTCCTTTTTGGGTGGTCTAGACTCTAGTACTAATTCAGGATCGCCGCATTCTCTCAGTTTTCTTCACCATTTTCCTTCATCTTTTTTCTAATCTGTCTCCTTCTTTTCTCTATCTTACCCTTCTCTCTCTCTCCTTTCCATGCCCCCCTCCAGGCGCCAGCTCTGTCTTTCTCATACCCAACCAATTTTTAATACATGACCAAAGGTGCCAAGGCTGACGAATTCGGCAGTTTTCTTGCGACTCGTAATTTCAATTTAGAAAAAAAAAACCTTAACATACACCTTACTTTTACATATTTAGGCAATGGTGTGATTCTTAAATGTCTCGTTAACCATTCCTTTTAAAAATACTCTACACACACCTGTAAATTGGTTGAATTTGCGTGACAAATGCTCTTCAAAATAGTCACATACGTACGTACGGATTCCATAAACTTCCTATGCAAATCGTTGCTAAGGCTTGTGCGCATGCGTGGAGGTTAACTTGACGGCTCGTTCTAAAATTAAGATCTTTTAACATAATATATTTGGTTAGTAATCTTTTATAATGTACAATTGTTGTTTTAAATATATTTTTTTCGTATTTAAATATATTTTATGTCAAAAATTGTGGCAGTTTTTGTTTATTGTAAATATTTTTTCAGCTGTAAAAGATTTGTGACAATGCCAAATTGAAAATTCAAGATGTCAGCGCCCAGTACTGTTGAAAATATTTTGAGCCAATTCAGGTTTGTATATATTGTAAACTCACATTTTCAGGGAAGGTAATGAAATGATGAGTGTTTAAGTAAGAGCTCCTGTACTGGAGCTTGTGTCAACTTGAGTCAATTTGAGAATGAATGCACCATTCATTAATTTAAAGACAGCTGATGTCGAACTTCGAAGTAAGCTTAAAATTGAATTGTGATTGATCATGTGATAAACAACAACTTTTTTTTTGTTTCATTTTTAGATAAACAACAACTTGTTGAATTTGAAATGATGCTTAGTACAGGAACCCCGGTCCGGCACTCCGTGCAGCGCATCCACAGTCGGCTACAATCAAACTTGCACCATTGGCTAGTACAAGGAACTTATACGATGTCCTCATTCACAAACTGATACTATCTGTCCATCGTATAAGGTTATTACCGCACGGCAACTCGTTGAAGGAATATTACACAGTCAAGAATAGGCTCCATAATTTTTTTGTTCTGATCCCTCCCAGTCTCCCAAAAGCATTGTACATTTACTTACTTAAGTCTTAAGACTGTCCTTTTTCATATAACGCAGACAAAGTAGGGCCAACTTGCCTAGAAATGGTCAAATTTTGGCAAGAAATATCTCTGTGTAATCCTATGTAAGTCCCATATCACATCGTTATCGGCGATCGAGGTTTTTTTTCTGAAGTCTGGTTGGTACCCACCAGCGCGTCATGCATGTGACGTGACACAGCTAAAATGATCGACCGGGAATCGGGGATCGTTAAAACGTCAACGAATTTCAAAACAGAGAAAGCAGTAAACATAATGGCGAGCGGTCCGAATTTTGAGCCATACAAGTTTACGTGGTGAACTAACCATTGGCACTGTACAAATAATTAAGAGAACACACCAGGTACCACCACCATGATGATCAATTGCACAGTTGGGAAACCACCAACCAACAGTACACACAGAGCTGCTCACATTACAACCCCATGCACTGAACTGACCAATCAGGTGCATGGATTTTCAAGAAAATTTGTTCTGGACTATGAAAAATGCTCATGCATATTACGTTTGTCCATCAACATTTGGCTGTCTCCACTTGTACTTCCTACACAAGCAGCTTGAATAAACCTTCAACTTCCGAGAAAAACTTTGAAAATTTCCGAAAAACTTGTAATTTTTACAAAAGGCCTTGAAATTTGAGTAATGTTGGTTCCACTTACATCAGTTACATGTATTTCAATGGGATGTAATTTTGAGCTGGTGATGTCATTGGGTTATAATGAGCTGTGGTTGATTCATTTGCATACAAGTTGAATTTGTACAGAAGTTTGCTTGTGGCTAGTCGGCAGAGATGTATCATTCGAGTCCGGACTCGGACTCGAGTCCACTTTTTGTTGGACTCGGACTTGGCTCGGACTCGGACACAAAAAAGACTCGGCTCGGCTCGGACTCGGACAAAAGGACTCGGACTCGAAGGCGAGTCCGGTCCGAGTCCTGTCCAATGTCCAAATCTATGTAAAATGTGAAATGATTATCTAAAATGTAAAAATAGATCTCAAATTTGTTGACTTTACTTATTTGGCCATTTTCCAAATTAATTGGGGCTGTCAAATCTGTGACCTGTTATTATTCCTACATATCCACCAAATTATTTAGATTTATCTGTCACTTTAATAGCAGAATCATATTTTTGTTATCATTTAAAATGAAATAATTGATAAATAATCAAATGCATAATTTTATTAAATATTTGGACTATATAAAAATTTCTACAATGTAAGACTTCTTTCTAGTGCCGTACTATTACGCTGACTTTCGTGATTCGGCGAGGAGGGCGATTTCGACCTCCTGGTTTGTTTACAAACAGAGAGGTAGACAAAAGACTGTTCGCTTGTCCAAACACTCAAGTATCAGAAGGATGGTCCACAATAGCGTGATTCACGTAACATGAATAGGGATTAAAAAGCTGTCACGTAGAACCATGTGCTTCTATTGTCCAATTTGCCATCAAGATTTCATATGGAAACAGTTCAGACCCAGTACACGATCATGTCAGAAATTAATATTTTGTTCTGGGTCTGATTATTCGGACTAACTTCTTTCATGGAACTTTCCAATCCATTAAGCTCTTGAAAGAGAAACATGCACACTGGACCATACATCTCAGCTCCCACCCCGGGGGGGTCACTCTCATTGTGGCCTGTACACCATCCGCGATAATCAACTTTTGAAAAGCACCCTAAACAAGGATTTAACCCTTGGCTAAAACGACACCCTAAACAGGGATTTCCTAACATCAAATTTCATACCCTAAATTTCATTTCCGCGTATTTAGAAATTGCAATTTTGCTACCCTTTTTTTCCAATTTTTCATGTTTTTGACACCTTAAACGCGATACGCGCGTATCGTGTCTACCCACGAAAAACGACCCTTTTTACGCGTTTTCATTATCGCGGATGGTGTACACTGTACAGGCCACAATGGGAGTGACCCCCCGGGGCTCCCACTCAGTAGGGCTATAGTTTGCATGTGCTCAGTAACAGTAAGTGAGTACACATGACATTTGTGTGGGCCAATTTTGAAAATATGTTTAGAATTATAAAGGTGAATTTCTGTTAGTATTATTATTATTATAATGATGATGATGTTAATTTTCTATAATGTATTTGAATATATTGCAATTCATTTACATGTAATACTGCACACAGCGTATAGGTATGCCAGGCAAACCTATCTGCTAGTCAGCCAAATTCGCCTAGAACACAATACATATTTACATAGAAATTTAAAAGAACAGGTATTCAGCTGTATTCACCTGTCTTCACGGGCTCTTGGTAAGACTATAGTCTTATTTTTGCCCACCCACACTTATCACAAAAACCACACTGCATGGCCTTAAAAAAATTTGCCGAGGCCCTAGGGCCTTTCAAGATCACAAACACTCTTGGTGCCAAACTTCACTTCACTACAAAATATCCCTTGCGCTGTCAAATTGATGAAAATACACTATTTTGCAACACAAACTTCATGGATGGCCATCATTCCCAATACTGTGTACACAACTGTTGGTTGACTACCACCACTCACATCACCGCTATGCCTGTATGACTACATGTTCAATAATAATCATCGTTTGCCCATCACTTCCAATGCCATCCCTTGCAGTAATTGGTGGATGACCAACATTCTCTCTGTGTCCCTTCACAGTTGGTTGGCTTAAGACTCATCACTAATGCTTGCAATGCCTTATAATATTCTTTACTTGCATATCTCGTACACAAAATGATGGTTGCATACAATACTTTCTACACACTTGTGTCCAATTGCACTTGCACTGTTGGTTGACCATCTCTCTTGTTACCATCACTTACGGTACCTAATGGATGAACCTCATTCTCTTCACTGCTTCCGACTCTTGCTACTAACTTTTGGATGACCACCACTAGTTACCATCACTCTCATTTCAAACTCTTCTATTGACTAAAAAAGTCACTGTGCTAATAGCAGAATTTGTTCATCTTCTTAGATAGGTATGCATCCACCTCTGTCTTGAAACTATTTATGGTAGGTGCGTTTACTGCAGATGATTGGAGCTTATTCCAGGTATCTACCACTCTGTATGAAAAGCTGTATTTGCGGATATCTAGACGTGCAAATTTCTTGTGTATTAGAAGATTATGGCCTCTTAACTCTTTATCAAGCTCCTTCATCTCAAACAATGTACTCTTGGACATGTCATTTATGCCATGCATAATCTTGTAGACCTGAATCATATCGCCCCTTAATCTCCGATATGCAAGAGTTGGTAGATTGAGTCTTCGAAGTCTCATTTCATATGGAAGCTCACGAAAAGATGGAATCATTTTTGTGGCGCGCCTCTGGACTTTCTCAATGGCAGTGATATCTTTTTGCAAGAAAGGACTCCAAACACAGTTGGCGTATTCCAGATGAGGCCTAACTAGAGTTTTGTAGAGAGGCCTAAACATATCTTCGTCCATGTAATCAAAAGTGCGCTTGATAAGACCCACTATCCTATTTGCCTTATTGCTTATGGTCCCAACATGCTTGCTGAATTTTAGCGTTGGATCAAATATCACTCCTAGGTCTTTTTCTTCTGCTCTAACTTTGAGGTCCTGTCTAATTGTCCCACTCCCCATGTTGTAAGTAACCGGGCTATCTTGTCTGCCAAAATGGATAATTCCACACTTGTCCACATTGAATCTCAGCTGCCAATCTTGGGACCAGTTACTGAGGCTATCTAGATCTCTCTGTAAAACATCACCATCTTTGGGCTCCCCAATTGGTGTGAACACCTTAGTATCATCAGCGAACATTTTCACCGAGCCTTCTAGTACATCTGGCAGATCGTTGATGTACACCACAAACAATATGGGTCCCAACACACTTCCTTGAGGTATCCCGCTCAGTACTTCGGCCCATTCAGACTTGGCTCCATTTACTGAGACACACTGTTTTCTATCCAATAGGAAGC
This sequence comes from Amphiura filiformis, assembly GCF_039555335.1. NCBI lineage: Eukaryota > Metazoa > Echinodermata > Ophiuroidea > Amphilepidida > Amphiuridae > Amphiura > Amphiura filiformis. Next base: position 52,810 of record NW_027305513.1, on the reverse strand, counting down.
TCTCAATCCATGACAACAGGTTCCCATCTAATCCATGAGCATTCAACTTTTTCAACAGCCTTTGGTGAGGTACAGAATCGAATGCCTTACTGAAATCCAAATATGCAACATCCACTCCTCCTTTCTCTTCTATCATACTTGTCCACATATCCAATACTCTTAGAATCCTAGCGTTTCCATGCATGATATTTCTTCTTTACTTTTCTCACCGCTTCCTCACACATCCACAAAGGCTTCCGTCTTTTTTTGTCATCATTGGTTCTTATCTTTGATTTCGGGATATGTTTATTCATACCTCCTTGTATCTCATCGGCAAATGCTGTCCATGCAGCATTAATGTCAAGTTTATCTAACTTTGTCCAATCGCAATTTCCTAAGTCACTTCTTAGGCCATCATAGTCACCTTTGACATAATTATATCTAGCTTGTTTATCCTCTTGTACATCTCGTAGCATCGCAGATCAAAATATATTACAACATGATCACTCTTTCCCAGGGACTTGATTCAACTATATCACACACCAACTGTTCTTCCTTTACAATGATCAGATCTAGAAGACTCGGTTTCTGACCTTCTCTATATCTTGTGTAAAAACTAACTAACTGTGACAAGAAATTGTCTTGAAGGCAGCTCACAAATCTACTGCTTCCGTGTGCTTCACCTACTGATGATGTATAAGAATTCCAGTCCACCTCAGGGTAATTCAGGTCTCCTACTATCAATAAGTGAGTATCTTTCCTTTTACCAACTTTGTTGATCATATCAAGGAGATCCTCATTGTTATCCTTGCTGGAATTTGGGCTACGATATATACACCCAATAAGAAGATTATCCTTGTTCTTGAGCTTTATCTCACACCACACACTTTCCCTAACACTTGATGCACTTAAGTCATCACATCTAACGGCTTTCAGCCATTTCTTAGTGTACAGGCATATCCCTCTTCCTTTCTTATCATTTGTGAAGCAATCAAAACCCTCAATCTGTAGTTCTGCATCCTGAATGAGGTCTCCTCTATACTTTGGTAACACTTCGGTTACTCCGATAATGTCTGGTTGATTAGCTTCAATACACGCTTCTATTTCCTTCCTCTTATTCATGATGCTATCAGCATTAGTGTACATACATTTCAGCTTATAAGCTGTTTTGTCAGCTTCACTACTCAACTTGGAAGTCGGTCTATTATACTCTGCACTCCCATCACTGTCACTATTGCTTGCGCTGTCAGATGGATAACTATTATTCTCATCTCTATAACTTGCATCGTCCGTTTCATTTCCTCCACTGTCACTTGAGTTGTCTGTTGGGTGATCATTGCTACCATCACTCTCACTTTTATTGCTGTTTATTGATTGGTCACCACTCTCATTATCATCAGTTGCAGTACCTGCTATATAATTCTTGTAATCGCTTGCAGTAGCTGGTGGATGACCATCATTCTCATTACTAAATATAACCCTTGCACAGTCTGTTGGTTGACCACCACTCTCGTAAACGCTTGCAGTACCCGATGGATGACCATCCTTTTCTTTACTAAATGTGACCCTTATACTGCCTGTTGGTAGACTGCCTCTCTTATTACCATCACTTGTAGTTCCTGATGGATGCCCATTACTCTCTTTACTACTTGTGACCCTTACACGTGGTTGAACATCACTCTCATTTCCATCAATCTCGTTTCCATCCTTCTCTTTACTACATGCACCATCAAACTCTTTACTACATGTGACCCTTGCACGTGGTTGACCACCACTCTCACTAACATCGTTCTCTTTATTACCTGTACCTTCAATCCCTTTACTCTTGTGACCATTGCTCGCAGTGTCTGGTGGATGACCATCATACTCATAACTACTTGTGTCCCTTGCACCATCACTTGTTGACGGATGACCATCATTCACCTTACTTCTTGTGTCCCTTGCATTATCTGTTGGTTGACCATCACTGTTGTTACCATCACTTGTTGACGGATGACCATCATTCACCTTACTTCTTGTGTCCCTTGCACTATCTGTAAGTTGACCATCACTGTTGTTACCATCACTTGTTGACGGATGACCATCATTCACCTTACTTCTTGTGTCCCTTGCACTATCTGTAAGTTGACCATCACTGTTGTTACCATCACTTGTTGACGGATGACCATCATTCACCTTACTTCTTGTGTCCCTTGCACTATCTGTAAGTTGACCATCACTGTTGCTACCATCACTTGTTAACTGATGACCATCATTCACCTTACTTCTTGTGTCCCTTGCACTATCTGTAAGTTGACCGTCACTGTTGTTACCATCACTTGTTGACGGATGACCATCATTCACCTTACTTCTTGTGTCCCTTGCACTATCTGTAGGTTGACCATCACGGTTGCTACCATCACTTGTTGACTGATGACGGCTGGCTGCCTACGCCCTTGCATCCACCGACCGACCTCGTTGAATTCACCGTATGCCCGTACTGATACATGTGACACAGCTAAAATAATCCACCGGAAATCAGGGATCATAAAAACGTTTAAAAAAATTCAAAATAAGGAAGTCAGTAAACTCAATGGCGAGCGGTCCGAATTTTGTCAGCCATACATGCGTGGACGTGGTGAACAGAACTAGGGCATCCTCGGCGATCCTGACTTTTAGACCACCGAGCTAAATACTTAGGTTAAAACCGCTAATTTATCAAATTAAACTTTCACAAAAAGGTTTTAACTTGCTTTCAACTGTACACACGTACCTGTTATTTCGTCGAACATTACAAGCTTTATTTTGTTCCAAAATTCACGTTTTTATAGAGATATTTTTGACGTTAAGGGGGTACTACACCCCTGCCCAATTTTGCGTCTATTTTTGCATTTTTCTCAAAATTTAGAGAGGATTGATGACAAGTAAAATATGTATATTATAGGGGCAAGGTCAGGACTACAACTACTGCACTGGAAATTTTATTTCTGCAGACTTTCATCAAAAAGATTCTGCTAGCAAAATTCCCCAAAACACCATTTTGGTGGTGTTTCTAGATCTTAGTCTCATGATGATAGCAGCTTTTTTTAATGGAACTGCTATTTATCAGGCATGTGATTAGGGAATTCTCAGAATGGAGGAAACTTGCGGCAGGCGAGCGTGGCAGTGAAGCTCTCGCCTCACGGCCGGGGTCCAGGGGCCCGCTTAAGGGCCCTGGTGGGTCCAGGGGCGAAGCCCGTCGGGTCGAGGCGGAGCCCCTCAGCCAGAGGGTTCTACACTGTAAAAAACCCTATTGAGGCCCTCTCAGGAGAGCAATTTTACAGGGAAAAAAGACACATAAATGAAGACAAAATGTTTAATTTGAATGAAAAATACCACTTTTTAGTACAATGTGAGTGAAAATCAAATACTTAACCTCACTTATTACAGAGGGTTTCTACAAATAACACTTTAGGAGACACTATTTCAGAGGGGAAAATTATGTTTCCAAATGGATTACAAAATATGGTTATTTTGAGAAAATGCTGTAGGCTATCTACACTTATCCTTGAGTCATTCCTGGAAGCAATTTTACAACAATAAAGTAACAAAAACACAATTTGAAGTTCTTACCCTTTCCTGATGCAGATCCACATACCATGATACTTGCACTGCACACAGTTCCAAAAAGTTTTTAAGTAAGGTTCAAGGTAGTCTTATAAATCATTAATTTGCACAAAAATCAGCAACATTCAAAAATACCAAAGTCTTCAGTATGGTGAACTTAATTCTTGACCATTTATTGTCTGCTTGAAGTTGCTGGACAAGACTTGGCAGTTTGTGCCATGTGTCTACGTTGTTCTGGACATGACCTGGCAGGTTTTGACTTTTGCCTTTTTAGTTTAGCTAGCCATTCTAGGTTTCTCTGGGTTTTTAGTGCGTGCACTTTTCGGGCCATTTTTTGTGCTAAAGCCATGTTGCGTTTAGCTTCTTCTTTACTTTCCAGTGTGGTACTTTGAACTTTCAGGCGTTTTCTCTTTTTCTTCTACAGCTTCCCGTTTCCTCTTGCATTCTCCCGGTAGCGCTTGGAAGAGGTTCTGATATTACTGGCCATACGTGTATCTATAGGATCATGCAAGACATCTTGCCTTTGAAACAGTTGGGTTGCTGTCTTGTCTGTTGCTCTTATGGCATATTTCACAGTCTGAACTGCGGAATAGGTTTCAATATTCATACGACAGGATTTTGGGTCTAGGATATCCCCCATGGTATTAAATGACCCCTCAACAGCGGGGCCATGGAAACATGACATCAGTGCCTTGGCCATTCTGCACAACAATGGGAATTTTCCGGTGTTTGCCACCACTGACCACCACTCGTCCAACTCATTACCATTATCTTTTGGTAGTTGGTGGGATACTTGGTATCCTCTAACATCCAACTCATATTGATCGAGTTCCTCTTCCTTGATGACATTAGTTGCCAATTTTGGCAGCCTGCCCAGGTATTTCACCGTCTCGCTGTGTCCCCTAACTGCTGGGTCTAAAGCTGACATGCTTCTGAGTAAATTATTAGTTAGAGGCAACTTCTTCTGCAAATATACGGCACATTGACTATAAGACTGAAGAACAAGATCCATCATCTTTGTAGAAAATGGGTCTTTCTTGGACATAAGATTTGTGCAACGGTTCCAACAAATGGATTGGGAAGGTAATTGTCCTTGTTGTCAATTCTCAGTCTTTCTGGATCTTTCAGTGCAAACACAGACAGCTTGGTGAATACTTGGGTTTAATGAACAATGCAAGAAAGTCTTTAAACAGCTGCACTTGCCTGTCGTTGAGCTTATGGACTTGGGTTGTTTTTGTTTCAAACATGCAAACATATTGCTTCAGCAATGGGAGGGCTGCGCTGTAGAAAGACATGATGAATCTTGTGGTCTTGCGCTTGAAGAATATCTTCTCTACAATTCTCTTCTTCCTTTTCGTTCCATCTTCTGTCATTTTCTTTTTTTCCACATGTGTCTTGTATCCTTCTTATTTCTTTCTTTGCTTCCGCTTACATTGTACTTGTGGTAGATGCTCTCTACTATCGAGCGGTACAAGTCTTGGTCCTTCTTCAATAGATATGCATAGTAGAATACAGTCAGTGCATTGAACATGCGGAGAGTACCCACAGTTACATCATAACATGACAGCCATCTGTGAGATACAAACCTCTCCGGCATTGTAAACTTAATGTTCATCAGGAAACAAATCTGCTTCAACCAATCACGGAGATCATCAGACCACTTAAAGTCAGAATGTATATCTCCATACAGTCCTTCACAGTGGTAGCTAAAAGGCGCACAAAATTTCTTTGTTGAATTGTGGGACGTGGTGACACACATCACCATCGATGTCCAGCAAATGTGGTGCTTTATTTCTCAGGCGAACTTCCACACCAGACTTGGAGCCTCTCATGACGTTACAGGAATCCATTAAGCAGGACATAAGGTTTGACCATGGGAGTTTATATGTATCCATTATTTGGTCTAGTTCATTAAACAGAGACAAACTATCCACTTTGATCACTGATACAGATGTAAGGTGCTCAATAACAACCCTCTGGCGTGCCGGGTTGAAATAGGACACAAGAACTGCAAGCACTTTCTGGTCATTGTTAGAGGTCGACTCATCTATATTTAGAGAGAAGTGGCTCTTTTGCAGATTGTCAACAGTTGATTCAAGAAATGTTTGTGCAACACCAAATCTCATCTTGTAGCTAGCTGATGTCCGATCCATGGATAGCCTATCAAGTGCCTTAGGGTCAGATGCCAATTGTTTCCCAATATCTATGAGTACAGGTGCCATTTTAAAATCTAAAGAATGTTCAGCCATGGCTCCAAGAAGTAGTCCTGCATGCAAAGAATGGACAAGAAACAGAAAAAAATGATAAGTACATTGCATTTTCTGAATACATAATACATAATATAACATATTAAGCTCTAAATATTATACACATTGAGAACCTGTCACCCTGATCCCACATACAAAGTTTCATATTTGTACCCCATACAGAACATGAGATATAATTTTTGTAATTTTTTTGCATAAATTTTGCAAATCACCTACATACATGAACATATCACCATAAAAATAAACAATCAGGTCAAAAACTTGTCACCTCCCTTCCATCCATCACCACATTTTTTGTACCCCTTACGTAACTTGAGATTACATGGATAAACTGTTCAGAAGTAGGCATGTTCATAACCTGGTCAATAGAGGGCTCACTACTTAAAATAAAAAAAGTGTGCAAATCACACCATTTCAAATCCGGCCACCCCCATAAACGGGGATAAACCCGGATTAAATCTGGATAGAGGAGAAGAACTTGTCATTTGATCTCTCGCCGTTTCGGGACTACAAAATTTGTTGGCAGAAAATTTTCTAAGTTTTTTAAGAAAATGAAAATTTGGCCAGGGGGGCCCTTAGGGGCGTGAGCCCGGTAATCGTCAATTTGCATGAATTAAATAATTAATTTAATTCATTCCAAATTTCCCAAAAATATCGAAAATCGGCAATCGAAAAATTAAAAATCAGGTGAACAATATTTACCTAGATATTAAAATCCTAATAATATAATTAATTGAAACAATTGTGTTTTTTAATGAAATAAATTTAAAAATAATAAAATGTCTTCTTACCTGAAGGTGGACAATTCGATCACCAATGGGTACATTCTGTGGCTGTGCTGGCAGCTGCGTTGATGTTGTACTTGTAGAGGCAGTTGAAGGCTGGAAGAAGGAACCGAACCCGTAGTTGGTCTCACGAGTCGTTACTTGTGCCGAGTACTTTTCTCGATGTTTTGTAGATTTGGTAATATGGTCCGTTAAAGCAATTCTTCCCTTGGATCCATAAGATATCATGTCCCCACACAGTGAGCAATAAGCTTTACCGGCGACGGCAATTTTTTTGATACCATTTTCTTCCACCGTACAGCTCAATTCGCGACCATCTTTAACATGTATTACTTTCACTTCGTGATCCAGCCAGCTCCAGCGGAACTTGTTTTTCACATCTTTATCAACTACGCCGACGTTCGCGTCATTTTTCTGAAGCGTTTTCATCTTGATTTTGGTTCGATACCGATAAACAAATCCTGTCGATCAGTTGTCAAAATTAAAGATGGCCGACGGCACATGTAGATAGAATGCAAGCTTATCAGTGATTGGTTAATATCGGCAAGTGACGTCAGAATGGACCAATCATAGAAATCGTTAGTAAAATTGCCATACGAGCTATAAAACCATCTTTGGGCGACTTTTAAAATAGTAATTCATGAATAATCGGCACTTTTTCCATTCATGTTCGCAGGAAAAACACATTGGGCGAATTTTTGCGCGTTTTTTCAGCGGGTATTTGCCTTACGACTTGCCAACCACGGCGCACACGGCCGAAACAAGAAGTTCGTTAAAAAAGAGAGAGATGCTCTTTGCCAATGTTCAGGAGCTTAGAGGGGGGCCCTACCCCCCCAAATGTCTCAACGGATTTACATTGATCTCAGGGGGGTCGGATTTTGGTCTCAAATCCGCGGATTTCCGCGAATCCGCGGAAAAATCACATGCCTGATTTATGGAACTGCTATATGGTCAAGTGAAGAATAAGCCCTTTCGCAATTTCAGATCATGGTGCATCATGGGTAATATTTGCCGATAAAATTGGAGATAAACACGATGAGGCTTCTGTACATTTCCAATGCGGTGAACTGTGCCGTTTGCATAAAAACATCTTGTACTGGGATTTTGCCAATTATTTTGTCTTTATTTCTTCATGATATCAATATATTTAATCAAATATAATGTATCATGAAGAAATAAAGACAAAATAATCGGCATAATTCCAGTACAGTTCACCGCATTGAAAATGCACAATAGCCTCCTCGTGTTTATCTCTCGTTGAAGAACTGTATGACGATGTCTGAGCATGCGCAGTTGCAATTTCCCGAAATTGCGAAAGGGCTTATAGAAAACATATTTATGTAGGTTTCCTTGACCATGTGACCAGCCTGTACCAATCTGTTCTTTTAAATTTCTATGTAAATATCCATTGTGTTTGGGCCCCGGTCTAGGCGAATTTGGCTGGCTATAGCCAAAATATTAAATTCTCGATCATGAGAGCCAACTTGGGTATGCACAGTTATTTGCGCCGAGCGTATTCATAAATACTGGCGCTTACGGCATAAACACAGCTTTTGAGAATTGACCATTCACACGGTCGTTGGCAAGGTCAAGGTTCGGTCATGCAGGTCGCGCGATCGTGTTATTCTATGAAAAGTACGCTGACGCAGAAGGTGCATCCTCTCATGAATGATCGAGAAATTGTTATTTTGGCTACAGCAAATGTGTTAGGTTTGCCTCTCATCATCATCATGCTCATACCTACTTTTGACCTTGTTTTTTACCGCATAATTTCCCTCATTTATCGAAGCCCTGCCCTCTTTCCACATGTTTCCAATACATTTTAACCTTGACTCCAAAGTGTTTGGCACCTTTTTAACCATGTAACCATGATGTAAAACTAAACTTTGATGCAAAAGTAAAAAGTTAAATACCGTGCACAATGCGTGTAGTCCTTTTTGGGTGGTCTAGACTCTAGTACTAATTCAGGATCGCCGCATTCTCTCAGTTTTCTTCACCATTTTCCTTCATCTTTTTTCTAATCTGTCTCCTTCTTTTCTCTATCTTACCCTTCTCTCTCTCTCCTTTCCATGCCCCCCCCTCCAGGCGCCAGCTCTGTCTTTCTCATACCCAACCAATTTTTAATACATGACCAAAGGTGCCAAGGCTGACGAATTCGGCAGTTTTCTTGCGACTCGTAATTTCAATTTAGCAAAAAAAACCCTTAACATACACCTTACTTTTACATATTTAGGCAATGGTGTGATTCTTAAATGTCTCGTTAACCATTCCTTTTAAAAATACTCTACACACACCTGTAAATTGGTTGAATTTATGCGTGACAAATGCTCTTCAAAATAGTCACATACGTACGCACGGATTCCATAAACTTCCTATGCAAATCGTTGCTAAGGCTTGTGCGCATGCGTGGAGGTTAACTTGACGGCTCGTTCTAAAATTAAGATCTTTTAACATAATATATTTGGTTAGTAATCTTTTATAATGTACAATTGTTGTTTTAAATATATTTTTTTTCGTATTTAAATATATTTTTATGTCAAAAATTGTGGCAGTTTTTGTTTATTGTAAATATTTTTTTCAGCTGTAAAAAGATTTGTGACAATGCCAAATTGAAAATCCAAGATGTCAGCGCCCAGTACTGTTGAAAATATTTTGAGCCAATTCAGGTTTGTATATATTGTAAACTCACATTTTCAGGGAAGGTAATGAAATGATGAGTGTTTAAGTAAGAGCTCCTGTACTGGAGCTTGTGTCAACTTGAGTCAATTTGAGAATGAATGCACCATTCATTAATTTAAAGACAGCTGATGTCGAACTTCGAAGTAAGCTTAAAATTGAATTGTGATTGATCATGTGATAAACAACAACTTTTTTTTTTGTTGCATTTTTAGATAAACAACAACTTGTTGAATTTGAAATGATGCTTAGTACAGGGAACCCCCGGTCCCGGCACTCCGTGCAGCGCATCCACAGTCGGCTACAATCAAACTTGCACCATTGGCTAGTACAAGGAACTTATACGATGTCCTCATTCACAAACTGATACTATCTGTCCATCGTATAAGGTTATTACCGCACGGCAACTCGTTGAAGGAATATTACACAGTCAAGAATAGGCTCCATAATTTTTTTGTTCTGATCCCTCCCAGTCTCCCAAAAGCATTGTACATTTACTTACTTAAGTCTTAAGACTGTCCTTTTTCATATAACGCAGACAAAGTAGGGCCAACTTGCCTAGAAATGGTCAAATTTTGGCAAGAAATATCTCTGTGTAATCCTATGTAAGTCCCATATCACATCGTTATCGGCGATCGAGGTTTTTTTTCTGAAGTCTGGTTGGTACCCACCAGCGCGTCATGCATGTGACGTGACACAGCTAAAATGATCGACCGGGAATCGGGGATCGTTAAAACGTCAACGAATTTCAAAACAGAGAAAGCAGTAAACATAATGGCGAGCGGTCCGAATTTTGAGCCATACAAGTTTACGTGGTGAACTAACCATTGGCACTGTACAAATAATTAAGAGAACACACCAGGTACCACCACCATGATGATCAATTGCACAGTTGGGAAACCACCAACCAACAGTACACACAGAGCTGCTCACATTACAACCCCATGCACTGAACTGACCAATCAGGTGCATGGATTTTCAAGAAAATTTGTTCTGGACTATGAAAAATGCTCATGCATATTACGTTTGTCCATCAACATTTGGCTGTCTCCACTTGTACTTCCTACACAAGCAGCTTGAATAAACCTTCAACTTCCGTAGAAAAACTTTGAAAATTTCCGAAAAACTTGTAATTTTTTACAAAAAGGCCTTGAAATTTGAGTAATGTTGGTTCCACTTACATCAGTTACATGTATTTCAATGGGATGTAATTTTGAGCTGGTGATGTCATTGGGTTATAATGAGCTGTGGTTGATTCATTTGCATACAAGTTGAATTTGTACAGAAGTTTGCTTGTGGCTAGTCGGCAGAGATGTATCATTCGAGTCCGGACTCGGACTCGAGTCCACTTTTGTTGGACTCGGACTTGGCTCGGACTCGGACACAAAAAGACTCGGCTCGGCTCGGACTCGGACAATAAAGGACTCGGACTCAAGGCGAGTCCGGTCCGAGTCCTGTCCAATGTCCAAATCTATGTAAAATGTGAAATGATTATCTAAAAATGTAAAAATAGATCTCAAATTTGTTGACTTTACTTATTTGGCCATTTTCCAAATTAATTGGGGCTGTCAAATCTGTGACCTGTTATTATTCCTACATATCCACCAAATTATTTAGATTTATCTGTCACTTTAATAGCAGAATCATATTTTTGTTATCATTTAAAATGAAATAATTGATAAATAATCAAATGCATAATTTTATTAAATATTTGGACTATATAAAAATTTCTACAATGTAAGACTTCTTTCTAGTGCCGTACTATTACGCTGACTTTCGTATTCGGCGAGGAGGACGATTTCGACCTCCTGGTTTGTTTACAAACAGAGAGGTAGACAAAAGACTGTTCCGCTTGTCCAAACACTCAAGTATCAGAAGGATGGTCCACAATAGCGTGATTCACGTAACATGAATAGGGATTAAAAAGCTGTCACGTAGAACCATGTGCTTCTATTGTCCAATTTGCCATCAAGATTTCATATGGAAACAGTTCAGACCCAGTACACGATCATGTCAGAAATTAATATTTTGTTCTGGGTCTGATTATTCGGACTAACTTCTTTCATGGAACTTTCCAATCCATTAAGCTCTTGAAAGAGAAACATGCACACTGGACCATACATCTCAGCTCCCACCCCGGGGTCACTCTCATTGTGGCCTGTACACCATCCGCGATAATCAACTTTTGAAAAGCACCCTAAACAAGGATTTAACCCTTGGCTAAAACGACACCCTAAACAGGGATTTCCTAACATCAAATTTCATACCCTAAATTTCATTTCGCGATTTAGAAATTGCAATTTTGCTACCCTTTTTTCCAATTTTTCATGTTTTGACACCTTAAGCGCGATACGCACGTATCATGCCTACCCACTAAAAACGACCCTTTTACGCGTTTTCATTATCGCGGATGGTGTACACTGTACAGGCCACAATGGGAGTGACCCCCCGGGGCTCCCACTCAGTAGGGCTATAGTTTGCATGTGCTCAGTAACAGTAAGTGAGTACACATGACATTTGTGTGGGCCAATTTTGAAAATATGTTTAGAATTATAAAGGTGAATTTCTGTTAGTATTATTATTATTATAATGATGATGATGTTAATTTTCTATAATGTATTTGAATATATTGCAATTCATTTACATGTAATACTGCACACAGCGTATAGGTATGCCAGGCAAACCTATCTGCTAGTCAGCCAAATTCGCCTAGAACACAATACATATTTACATAGAAATTTAAAAGAACAGGTATTCAGCTGTATTCACCTGTCTTCACGGGCTCTTGGTAAGACTATAGTCTTATTTTTGCCCACCCACACTTATCACAAAAACCACACTGCATGGCCTTAAAAAAATTTGCCGAGGCCCTAGGGCCTTTCAAGATCACAAACACTCTTGGTGCCAAACTTCACTTCACTACAAAATATCCCTTGCGCTGTCAAATTGATGAAAATACACTATTTTGCAACACAAACTTCATGGATGGCCATCATTCCCAATACTGTGTACACAACTGTTGGTTGACTACCACCACTCACATCACCGCTATGCCTGTATGACTACATGTTCAATAATAATCATCGTTTGCCCATCACTTCCAATGCCATCCCTTGCAGTAATTGGTGGATGACCAACATTCTCTCTGTGTCCCTTCACAGTTGGTTGGCTTAAGACTCATCACTAATGCTTGCAATGCCTTATAATATTCTTTACTTGCATATCTCGTACACAAAATGATGGTTGCATACAATACTTTCTACACACTTGTGTCCAATTGCACTTGCACTGTTGGTTGACCATCTCTCTTGTTACCATCACTTACGGTACCTAATGGATGAACCTCATTCTCTTCACTGCTTCCGACTCTTGCTACTAACTTTTGGATGACCACCACTGTTACCATCACTCTCATTTCAAACTCTTCTATTGACTAAAAAAGTCACTGTGCTAATAGCAGAATTTGTTCATCTTCTTAGATAGGTATGCATCCACCTCTGTCTTGAAACTATTTATGGTAGGTGCGTTTACTGCAGATGATTGGAGCTTATTCCAGGTATCTACCACTCTGTATGAAAAGCTGTATTTGCGGATATCTAGACGTGCAAATTTCTTGTGTATTAGAAGATTATGGCCTCTTAACTCTTTATCAAGCTCCTTCATCTCAAACAATGTACTCTTGGACATGTCATTTATGCCATGCATAATCTTGTAGACCTGAATCATATCGCCTTAATCTCCGATATGCAAGAGTTGGTAGATTGAGTCTTCGAAGTCTCATTTCATATGGAAGCTCACGAAAAGATGGAATCATTTTTGTGGCGCGCCTCTGGACTTTCTCAATGGCAGTGATATCTTTTTGCAAGAAAGGACTCCAAACACAGTTGGCGTATTCCAGATGAGGCCTAACTAGAGTTTTGTAGAGAGGCCTAAACATATCTTCGTCCATGTAATCAAAAGTGCGCTTGATAAGACCCACTATCCTATTTGCCTTATTGCTTATGGTCCCAACATGCTTGCTGAATTTTAGCGTTGGATCAAATATCACTCCTAGGTCTTTTTCTTCTGCTCTAACTTTGAGGTCCTGTCTAATTGTCCCACTCCCCATGTTGTAAGTAACCGGGCTATCTTGTCTGCCAAAATGGATAATTCCACACTTGTCCACATTGAATCTCAGCTGCCAATCTTGGGACCAGTTACTGAGGCTATCTAGATCTCTCTGTAAAACATCACCATCTTTGGGCTCCCCAATTGGTGTGAACACCTTAGTATCATCAGCGAACATTTTCACCGAGCCTTCTAGTACATCTGGCAGATCGTTGATGTACACCACAAACAATATGGGTCCCAACACACTTCCTTGAGGTATCCCGCTCAGTACTTGGCCCATTCAGACTTGGCTCCATTTACTGAGACACACTGTTTTCTATCCAATAGGAAGCTCTCAATCCATGACAACAGGTTCCCATCTAATCCATGAGCATTCAACTTTTTCAACAGCCTTTGGTGAGGTACAGAATCGAATGCCTTACTGAAATCCAAATATGCAACATCCACTCCTCCTTTCTCTTCTATCATACTTGTCCACATATCCAATACTTTTCGAATACTAGCGTTTCCATGCATGATATTTCTTCTTTACTTTTCTCACCGCTTCCTCACACATCCACAAAGGCTTCCGTCTTTTTTTGTCATCATTGGTTCTTATCTTTGATTTCGGGATATGTTTATTCATACCTCCTTGTATCTCATCGGCAAATGCTGTCCATGCAGCATTAATGTCAAGTTTATCTAACTTTGTCCAATCGCAATTTCCTAAGTCACTTCTTAGGCCATCATAGTCACCTTTGACATAATTATATCTAGCTTGTTTATCCTCTTGTACATCTACGTAGCATCGCAGATCAAAATATATTACAACATGATCACTCTTTCCCAGGGACTTGATTCAACTATATCACACACCAACTGTTCTTCCTTTACAATGATCAGATCTAGAAGACTCGGTTTCTGACCTTCTCTATATCTTGTGTAAAAACTAACTAACTGTGACAAGAAATTGTCTTGAAGGCAGCTCACAAATCTACTGCTTCCGTGTGCTTCACCTACTGATGATGTATAAGAATTCCAGTCCACCTCAGGGTAATTCAGGTCTCCTACTATCAATAAGTGAGTATCTTTCCTTTTACCAACTTTGTTGATCATATCAAGGAGATCCTCATTGTTATCCTTGCTGGAATTTGGGCTACGATATATACACCCAATAAGAAGATTATCCTTGTTCTTGAGCTTTATCTCACACCACACACTTTCCCTAACACTTGATGCACTTAAGTCATCACATCTAACGGCTTCCAGCCATTTCTTAGTGTACAGGCATATCCCTCTTCCTTTCTTATCATTTGTGAAGCAATCAAAACCCTCAATCTGTAGTTCTGCATCCTGAATGAGGTCTCCTCTATACTTTGGTAACACTTCGGTTACTCCGATAATGTCTGGTTGATTAGCTTCAATACACGCTTCTATTTCCTTCCTCTTATTCATGATGCTATCAGCATTAGTGTACATACATTTCAGCTTATAAGCTGTTTTGTCAGCTTCACTACTCAACTTGGAAGTCGGTCTATTATACTCTGCACTCCCATCACTGTCACTATTGCTTGCGCTGTCAGATGGATAACTATTATTCTCATCTCTATAACTTGCATCGTCCGTTTCATTTCCTCCACTGTCACTTGAGTTGTCTGTTGGGTGATCATTGCTACCATCACTCTCACTTTTATTGCTGTTTATTGATTGGTCACCACTCTCATTATCATCAGTTGCAGTACCTGCTATATAATTCTTGTAATCGCTTGCAGTAGCTGGTGGATGACCATCATTCTCATTACTAAATATAACCCTTGCACAGTCTGTTGGTTGACCACCACTCTCGTAAACGCTTGCAGTACCCGATGGATGACCATCCTTTTCTTTACTAAATGTGACCCTTATACTGCCTGTTGGTAGACTGCCTCTCTTATTACCATCACTTGTAGTTCCTGATGGATGCCCATTACTCTCTTTACTACTTGTGACCCTTACACGTGGTTGAACATCACTCTCATTTCCATCAATCTCGTTTCCATCCTTCTCTTTACTACATGCACCATCAAACTCTTTACTACATGTGACCCTTGCACGTGGTTGACCACCACTCTCACTAACATCGTTCTCTTTATTACCTGTACCTTCAATCCCTTTACTCTTGTGACCATTGCTCGCAGTGTCTGGTGGATGACCATCATACTCATAACTACTTGTGTCCCTTGCACCATCACTTGTTGACGGATGACCATCATTCACCTTACTTCTTGTGTCCCTTGCATTATCTGTTGGTTGACCATCACTGTTGTTACCATCACTTGTTGACGGATGACCATCATTCACCTTACTTCTTGTGTCCCTTGCACTATCTGTAAGTTGACCATCACTGTTGTTACCATCACTTGTTGACGGATGACCATCATTCACCTTACTTCTTGTGTCCCTTGCACTATCTGTAAGTTGACCATCACTGTTGTTACCATCACTTGTTGACGGATGACCATCATTCACCTTACTTCTTGTGTCCCTTGCACTATCTGTAAGTTGACCATCACTGTTGCTACCATCACTTGTTAACTGATGACCATCATTCACCTTACTTCTTGTGTCCCTTGCACTATCTGTAAGTTGACCGTCACTGTTGTTACCATCACTTGTTGACGGATGACCATCATTCACCTTACTTCTTGTGTCCCTTGCACTATCTGTAGGTTGACCATCACGGTTGCTACCATCACTTGTTGACTGATGACCATCATTCACCTTACTTCTTGTGTCCCTTGCACTATCTGTAAGTTGACCATCACTGTTGTTACCATCACTTTTTGACGGATAACCATCATTCACCTTACTTCTTGTGTCCCTTGCACTATCTGTAGGTTGACCATCACTGTTGTTACCATCACTTGTTAACGGATGACCATCATTCACCTTACTTCTTGTGTCCCTTGCACTATCTGTAAGTTGACCATCACTGTTGTTACCATCACTTTTTGACGGATAACCATCATTCACCTTACTTCTTGGGTCCCTTGCACTATCTGTAAGTTGACCATCACTGTTGCTACCATCACTTGTTAACGGATGACCATCATTCACCTTACTTCTTGTGTCCCTTGCACTATCTGTAAGTTGACCATCACTGTTGTTACCATCACTTGTTGACTGATGACCCTCATTCACCTTACTTGTGTCCCTTGCACTCTCTGTAAGTTGACCATCACTGTTGCTACCATCACTTGTTAACGGATGACCATCATTCACCTTACTTCTTGTGTCCCTTGCACTATCTGTAAGTTGACCATCACTGTTGTTACCATCACTTGTTGACGGATGACCATCATTCACCTTACTTCTTGTGTCCCTTGCACTATCTGTAAGTTGACCATCACTGTTGTTACCATCACTTGTTGACTGATGACCATCATTCACCTTACTTCTTGTGTCCCTTGCACTATCTGTAAGTTGACCATCACTGTTGTTACCATCACTTGTTGACTGATGACCATCATTCACCTTACTTCTTGTGTCCCTTGCACTATCTGTAAGTTGACCATCACTGTTGTTACCATCTCTTGTTGACGGATGACCATCATTCACCTTACTTCTTGTGTCCCTTGCACTATCTCAGGCATGAGAATTTTCAGTTTAAAACTGAATTCAGTTTTTTTTATAGTCAAAATTTCCGCAACTTTATTTAATTTCAGCCTGTTTTTGGTACTTTTTGCCCAATTTCACGCGCATTTTCAGTTTTTTCAGTTTTTTTTAGGAAAGTGCAGTCTCATGCCTGCTATCTGTAAGTTGACCATCACTGTTGTTACCATCACTTGTTGACTGATGACCCTCATTCACCTTACTTGTGTCCCTTGCACTATCTGTAAGTTGACCATCACTGTTGTTACTTCACTTGTTGATGGATGACCATCATTCACCTTACTTCTTGTGTCCCTTGTACTATCTGTAAGTTGACCATCACTGTTGTTACCATCACTTGTTGACTGATGACCATCATTCACCTTACTTCTTGTGTCCCTTGTACTATCTGTAAGTTGACCATCACTGTTGCTACCATCACTTGTTAACGGATGACCATCATTCACCTTACTTCTTGTATTTAGCCCATGACTAGTATCAGCCCTAACTTTGGGCCTACATGTATAATATCATGATATCACCATTCGAGTGACAGTAGGGTCAGTCCATGTCAAATCAACCAATTTTCTGAAAAGTTCCCAGGTGACCCTCTCAGATTTTGATGAAATTCCATCAGAATAATCTATTGTGGCCACAATGAACCCATACAAAAATTTGGCTTCATAGGTCATGTCGTTTTCGAGAAATGGCCCTTTGAAGTTTGGCCCGGACCCCCACATTTTGGCACTCGCGAGTGTCATTGGTGATTTTTACCAACTTTGGTGGCTCATAACTTCTTGTTCTAAACAGATATAAAGCTGCAATCTTGGATTCTGGCTAACCTTATGTCATATTTCCAGAATCTGGCTCTAAATTTCAGATATCTGCTTTCCTTTTAAAGTTATGAGCACCCAAAGTTGGTCATTTAATCAACCGCATAAGTGTGATTTTGTCATTTTGGGGGTCCCCTGGTGCCAAAAATATGTGGTCATATGACTCAAATGTCATAGATACATTGTCTATGGGTACATATCTGTAGCTAGAATGCAACATTGCAGCTTTATATCTGTTCAGAACAAGAAGTTATGAGCTACCCAAGTTGGTAAAAATCACCAATGACACTCGCGAGTGCCAAAAAAGGGGGGTCCGGGCCAAACTTCAAAGGGCCATTTCTCAAAAACGACATAAAGCTGCAATCTTGGATTCTGGCTAACCTTATGTCATATTTCCAGAATCTGGCTCTAAATTTCAGATATCTGCTTTCCTTTTAAAGTTATGAGCACCCAAAGTTGGTCATTTAATCAACCGCAAGTGTGATTTTGTCATTTTGGGGGTCCCCTGGTGCCAAAAATATGTGGTCATATGACTCAAATGTCATAGATACATTGTCTATGGGTACATATCTGTAGCTAGAATGCAACATTGCAGCTTTATATCTGTTCAGAACAAGAAGTTATGAGCTACCCAAGTTGGTAAAAATCACCAATGACACTCGCGAGTGCCAAAAAAGGGGGGTCCGGGCCAAACTTCAAAGGGCCATTTCTCAAAAACGACATGGCCTATGAGGCCAATTTTTTGTATGTGTTCATTGTGGCCACAAAAGATTATTCTGATGGAATTTCATCAAAATCTGAGAGGGTCACCTGGGGACCCCTGGTTGATTTGACATGGACTGACCCAGTAACTTCCGATAGTAGTGTTGTTGAAGAGACTTGCCACGTGATAGTTGGTATGCATATGCATAATGTAATCTGTGACCTCTAGGGGTCAATGGTCATTTCTGTCATTCTGCTTTGAAACGAAATACAAAAATTCCATCCACTGACATCGAATGACCTGATGCATTAAAACTTTTATTTTTTGTAAAAAGCAAACAAATAGTATCTAAACTAACCTCGGTTATGCTGATATTTTTAAAAACGGGTAATTTTGATGGTTAATTCTGAGTGGATTTTAGTCAAAGTTATTGCAGTACAAATGCACCGTCCCAGCACCATCTTCAATTAAGACCGTGCACATGCGTAAGTAGTTGACGGCACATGGATTTTAATAAATAAACAACTCCTGACCAGTTTAAGCCCGAGCTAGCTCCGTAAGTGGGTCGACAACGACATAGTTGTGGAATAGACTTTTCGCTGTTCTTAAAAATCACTCCAAAAATCTTTGGACAAAAGCTGATGCGTAGAATAAGTTTAGCAATCACAGATGACATGTATCAATGACACAGGTTTCTAAAGTGAGTATTTTACAAGATATATAAATGCAAACTTGCCAAAACATTTAACGCTTAGGGCACCGTACGGCACCTGTTACAACTTGAGAACAAGTCCTCAAACGTTCGAAATTTGTAGTTACTACAACTGAGATTTTTCACAATACCCTCAAAACAACTGATGCGCAGTCATTAACCTCTAATAGGTTTTAAGGTTTAAAGATATTATTTTCCTATAAAATAATAGATTAGAATTATGATCGTAAATCATAATCATTGGAATTCTATTTGGTGAAATAAGGAAAAGGTTTTCTACAGAAGTCTCAAGAGTTGATCAATTCATTGGTGATGATGCCGCTTGCTCTTTTCTTTGTAAAACTTGTGTCCTAAATATAAAATTGGTTTCTAACCCTCTTTCCCTCGCAAAGATATCATCATTATTTTAATATTTTGTTTTGCAGAGGAAGATCCCATAATGCATTGGAGAAGCACTACACAGCAACTCTACAGTCCTTGCAGTCATCCTCATCTTCACCAGAGTTTGTTGAGAATCACCTGCGGACATTACTGCTGTGTATCAATTGCACAAAGAAAAAAAGAAAGTAAGATTCATCCTAGGACCAGTTTAAGTTTTGCTTCCTTTTTTCTGTTACCGTACTTTTTATAAGACATTTTGTTATTTTATAAATTACATTTATTTAATCAATCAATAAATTATTGGTGATCAAACATTTTTATGTGCTTGATTAGATTAGCCTAATCAAGCCATAGATCATCAAAACATATTATTATGTTTCGATGGTGTATGCCCAGGCCCGTAACCAGGATTTATTTGGGGGGCTGAGTGGACTGAGGGGTCAGATTTTGAAAAAGTGGACCTTTTTTTGACCTAGTAAAGGCATGAAACTCAATATTTTTCTGCTCGCTAAACTTGCAAATCAGACTTTTTGTATACTTTGGGTCAAAAATTGGGACTTTTTGAGCCTTTGGCGATGGGGGGAGGGTCTTCCCCCCTTGCCCCCTGGTTACAGACCTGTGTATGCTTAAGCAGACTGATTATAATTAGGGTCCGACTTTGGTGATGAGAATTAGGGTTAGGGATGGGATTAGCAGAATAAAGGTTCATCTAGAGAGATTTTTAACATCATGAGGGATTAATTATGACCAAATGGTGCATTAGGTATCTTTATGAAATGCCAATTCAAACATAAACATACCCACTCTTTCCTTGGTTGAAAATTATTTTGTTAATGGCATGTGTAAGTCTACTCCCATTGAAGGCGAGTCTATGGGCTAGCGGACCACTGACTCACACACTTAAGCTAGACTTTGCACAACGAGTGAGTGGTAGAGTAAAAAATAAAATACCTCTACAATAGTACAAACTGGTAATGTTTCCTTGACAAATTACACTGTACTTAAGAGCATTGAAAGTGATCTATCTCTGCATCTTTGCCAACATTAAGGGGGTACTACACCCCTGCCCAATTTTGTGCCTATTTTTGCATTTTTCTCAAAAATTATAGTGCATTGGTGACAAGTAAGATATGTATATTATAGGGGCAAGGACTACAACTACTGCACTGGAAATTTTATTTCGACAGCACAGACAACAGTTGTGGAGTTACAGTCAAAAATGAGGGAAAACCAATATTTGATCAATAAAACTTGCCTTGAGTTGCAGAATTTTCAGTGCAGTAGTTGTAGCCCTTGCCCTATAATATACATATCTTACTTGTCACCAATGCGCTATAATTTTGAGAAAAATGCAAAAATAGGCACAAAATTGGCCAGGGGTGTAGTACCCCTTAAATCACCTAATTCATTCACAGGCTACCAGAAGTCTTACTAGCTCAGATAGTGAAAGCTTTGTCGGAGAAGAGACGTTTAAGCTGGAGATCCCGTATCCTGTGTAGTAACATACTACAGGACTATGGGCCAACTCAAGACATTCAAGTACACAGCTTAAATCCACCTCAAGACTTGAAGCAATTGCCACATATCTTACCAGTGTTACTTAACCAGGTGAGTGTTTCATCAGATGTCATTAAACCAAGTCATCATTGACCACATATATCTTACCAGTTTTGCTTAACCAGGTTAGAGTTTCATCCATGTCACATCACTTAACCAAGTTAAAGCAATTGCCACATATCGTACCAGTTTTACTTAAAAGGGCATTTCGTGATCCACAGCATCATCCCCCCCACTTTCTCAAAAAAAGTTGAGATTTTTTTATCACTGGAAACCTCTGGCTACATAATGTTTATTTATATACAAAAAATTCTTGCAGATTAATTCGTTTAGCAAAGATATCGTGAAATACCAGAATGAAATTACAACACATTGTCTATGGAGCAGTGTAATACATAAAATCATGCATAACTTGCAAGCGTAAAATCTGAATCAACTGAAATTTTGGAATTAAGCTTTTGTCATGGGTATCTACTGAAAAATAAAAACAGAATGCTAGGATCACGAAATACTCCTTTAAGAGAACAAACCAAAAGTTTGACGATGTCTTAAAAATAAAAGTTCTTTCGTTTATAGGACATCATCAAATATAAATTGGACGATATCTTTTTCAAACTGCCAAATCTGTGAGAAAGTTCACACACATGATTTTGATGTAGTTCCAGGTTTCTGATGGTATAAAAGTCCCAGTTATATTAGCTGGTGGCTTAACGATTAGGGCGTTCTACTCAAGAATGCAAGGTTGTGGGTTCTAACCCTGGCAGGGCCAACATGTTGTGTCCTTGGATAAGACACTTTATCTCACTTGTCACATTCCACTCAAGTGTAAAATGGAGAGCTGTTAGGGCATATTCATATTGTTGGCTGCCAATTGTTGCGATATAGTCTATTCTGTTCAGAATAAATGTAAAGTGCTTTGATATCCCTATAATTATGAATCTAGGGTACTATATCAATGCCCACATTTACATTTATTTCAATTTTTTAACTCACTTTATACAGGGCCAAAGGTTAGGTCAATTAGACAGACTAGCCTATCAGATGGTAAGATGGGTGTCAACTGTAGGCTTTGACAGTGAGATCCAAAGCAGGGCACTGGCGAGCCTTGTTGTCATAGGAACACTCCATGGCGATGTGATGACGGCAGAGCAAATCTATGTGCTGTGCTCGCAAGTGAGCGATTGGCTATCACAAGCTAGTTTGGAGCAAGCTAC
This sequence comes from Amphiura filiformis, assembly GCF_039555335.1. Classification (NCBI taxonomy): domain Eukaryota; kingdom Metazoa; phylum Echinodermata; class Ophiuroidea; order Amphilepidida; family Amphiuridae; genus Amphiura; species Amphiura filiformis. The sequence goes on along the minus strand of NW_027305513.1, from coordinate 30,399 downwards.
AAATCCACACTCTAAACAGAAAGCAAAGAAAATGTCAGCCCTGGTAAGTACAGGTAGTTATGAGAAAATCTTGATATTTTGAGTCTCCATGGTAATATCTCAATGTAGGCTCATGTATAAAAGTGTGTAACAGTTTTAACAAGATGTCGGTACAAGGCAAACATAATTATAATAGGTTGGAATTCATGAAAGGGAATTAACTTTAGTCTTGAGCTAAAATGAATGTTAGTCAAATAGAAAAAAAAAAATATTTTCCAATTTTCTTTTATCTTAAAGCACAAAGTTAAACTTGTCAAAAAGTGAAAGAGACAAAAAGCCTTACTTAGTCAGGGCAACCCTCTAAAGTTATTCCCGTTTATGAATTCTGATCACTGCACTTTCAATAGTAGCCCAGAAAACTCATCAGAAACATCGCCCTATATTGATCCTTTAACTGTGTTGGAGCTCAGAGAAGATATCTTACACTTCCCATAATGCATTTCTTCCATTTTAATTTTCTGTACTAATATGCTAATCTTGTACAACATTGATTGATTATGATGAAATGTACCTCAATGAACAGAGCACATCCATATCTTGTAAAATATGTTTATTTCTTGAGTCAAGTTTTGGGAATTGGTTTAGCAAACTCCAACTGGCCAAGTGGGATTAGGACAAGCTAGGTTAGGAGTGGCCCAGAGGATGATTTAAGGAAGCCCCATCATGCACTGTAAAAGTGTTATCACTAGAGTTTCAACTGCCACTTTACTTTTCAAATCCCATTGAATTCTGTGCAAAAGATGTAGTAGTAGTAAGTAGTAGTAGTAATGTTTATTTTGTTTCATATCGCAGCCCTAAGGCTGAATTACATGGAAACTTACAATTTTAAAACACATCAAAAATATATGATATTATATACAACAATCAAAATACTATATTGCACTTGACACATTTCAAAACACGATTTATCACACAGCAATAAATAAGTCATGCAAATAAAAATTACAAAAGGGGTAAAATTTCATAAAAGTCAACACAATGGCATATAAAAAAAGCACTGATGGGGACTGGATGAATTAAGTTAGCAGGATAGTCCTGGGCAGGTAATATGAAAAACCACTAATTATTATTCAATAAACTAACAAAAAATGGGATGGGGCTACCCTGGAAGCGCGAAGTTCTGGCAAAAAGCTGGGACAATTTGTCAGCATTGCGTAGGTTGCAACCATGGATTCTGCCCCTGACAGGGGGAAGTAAATCATTTGTTCTGGTATTATTAGAGAGCCCTTCGGCAAACCTCAGACAATGATCCACCCTCCTGTCACAGAGAGAGTCCAGATCACAATCACTCAGTGCTTCAGAATAAGATGTGAAATTCCTGCCCAGGACTATCCTGCAAGCTCTTCTCTGCAGCTGTTCAAGTGATTTAGATTGGCCAGCAGTTAAAGATGAGTGCCATGCTATGTCACAATACTCTAAGAGAGGTCTGATGTACCCTCTGTATACAGTGATAAGCTCCTGATGGTTAAAACAAAATTTTTTTAACATGCGCAGCATGTAAAGCCTGCGATTGGCTTTTTTAGTAATTTCCAGGGTGTTCTTGTCCCATTTAAGATTGTTCTGAATCCATATGCCAAGGATTTTGGCATCATTAACATAATCAAGAGTGTTGTTTTAGAATTGTGTGTGTGTCATTATTACTTGGTCGATTTCAGATCTAAAGTGATGTATGCATAAAGGATAATTCACACCTTCTGTAGATAACATAAAATGTGAAATCGACCAGCTTTTTGAAGGTGTTTTTATTGTAATTATATCTGTCCAAATTCAAATTTAACCATGCATGTGTATGCAGTGGGCGGGCAGTGGCGTCATGTTCACTCACACAGCTATGCTAACCGCAAGACTTGCTGGGTAGTGCTTAAATCATCCTCTGGGAGTGGCCAGTATTAAAAGCAAGGTGTAAACATCACTGAAACTTTAAAACTTACTCAATATTGTTTTATTATTATTTATTATATATCAGGTGACAGAGATAGATGGTGCCCTGTGCCAAGATTTTTTCACGGTTCTCAACCTCAGTCAATTCTATGGTGAGGATCACCTGCTCAATGTGCACAGCTTTTCTGTACTACGCAGTCTCTTACACGCAACTCTCTGTAGAGATCCTGATAGCATCGCTACATCTCAGGTAAGAAATTGATGGGTTTTGTATCAGAAGATGTCCGGACTGTCCTCCATCCATCATAAAAAGAAACAATGGAAATAAAGTGGGCTAAAAAGCATAGCATACATACCTGCCAACTGTCCCTATTTAATAGGGACTGTCCCTATTTTTACCGCAACAAAAAGCATAAAAGAAAGCAATTTACCATGTGTCCCTATTTTTGCAAAAATATGACTATAGTCTAATGTATAGGAAATTCAGGAATGTCCCTTTTTTTCTAACAATTGTTCCTATTTGTGAGGTTTTAGGGTTGGTAGGTATGAGCATATAGTTTTTTTGCCAAAGGCTTGAGAGACAAACCTTTTTCACTCGGCCTTACTGACATATGCCTACATAACAAGTGGAAGGTTCCTGCCTTTGCCATCAATGCCTACTTTATTTGATTTTTTTTGACACTTACAGAAGTTTTGATACAATTCAGTTTGTCACTGCATTGACTGCATTGTTTGGTGGATTTGTTTGTTTCATTGGTTGCTCTGTGCAGAGATACACTTAGGTCCTGTTGGTACCAGGCTCAGGGTAGGCAGCCATCCCTTAAATAGGCTTTTTAGCCTGGCTGCCTACCCTGAGCCGACGATCAATTGAACATTTTGACCTCTTGTATTGAAGATATGGACTTTTTTCCCCAAAACACCAAAAAAATTAGGTCTTTTTGGGGAAAAAATGTATATCATTAATATGAAAGGTCAAAATTTTCAATTCATCGTCGGCTTTTCATCCCAGCTACATACACTTTCAGTACATATCATTAGGTTTATAAAATTTACTTCGAGGACTGTTAAATATCAAAAATTTTAAAAATATCAAATTTTAATAATTTGTCGTTAAAATGTTAATGATACATGTATATACGCTATGGATTCAATCCCCATGTACCCTTTTCCCAACATTGAGCAATTCCAGTTGAAATCTATACACCCTCTGTGGAAGACATGACCTTAATCTTCCACACATAGGTTGTAGATTTCAAATGGACATACCCATTCAGACAAGCCAATTTGAAATTCACACTCCCTGTGGGGAAGATTAAGGACATGTTTTCCATAGGGGGTGTATGGATTTAACTGGAATAGCCCATTTTATGTATTAGTAACATCCCATTATAAAATTCATCTTCATTTTTGATTGGTTACAGGATAGGGCTGAGTCACCTTCAGACAGCGCAGTGAGCTTCCTCCTCAAAGCACAAGAAGCATTGATAGAGAAAGCATGTGAATACTGCCTTAGGGTTATAGACCAGTGTGAAAGAAGTAAGTACACAGCAAATATTGTGTGAAGTTAAATTTTGACTAGGATCATAGCATTGTTTGAATGCTCTTCAACATGTACTCATACTCTACCATTACCAAGAGTACCACCACCACCACCAACCACCCATGAAATATAGTTCAACAACTCTTCCTATACCTTTGTACAGGAGCCAACCATTGTTAATCTGTGATGTCTCAACAGTCCAGTAGCGTATGCTTGCGAACGCAAGGTTACGCGTACACGTTACGCAAGAGCGTGTAAATTTGTCATGCCTGGAACTTACGCAAAAACAACTAGGCCTACCGCTTTATTCTTTAGTTTTATTGCTGATATTAACAGAGAAATCACAGATCTTCTTGTATTAATTTTGTGCGGTAATGACAAACGGACATTCCGAATGAAAGGATCATGTGAATTAGACATCTTTAGCTTGTTTTCGTTGTTGAAAGGGATTCAATCATGCTAAAGCTACCCTCTATCTCGAAGTAAACCACGCAGACGATGCGGACGCATCGTTGTTAATCGGTGATGAACAACAGTGAAACATGATTGAATCCCTAAAGAAATAAGGTATTTGTTTTTGCCACTGTTGTGCATCTATCGTCTCATATAACACAGGCGACATCACATCGTTATTTTAAGTGAAACAAGGCGAAACTGAGTTGTTTACGCCAAAAATAATGATGTTATTTACAGTACAAACATAATGATGTCAATTACAGTACAAAAATAATGATGTCATTTACAGTACAATAATTATAATAAGTATTTTCACTTCTAGAATTCCCTTTATTTAGTATGTGGTACATTTTTGTTATGATTATTTATTTTATATCAGTAAGAATTCAGGTTTTTTTTTTCTTTCTAATCTACATGGCATTCTAATCACATCATATTATGCATTGAATTTAGGGGGAAAATTATAATTACATCTTTGTTTTAATATTTTACTAATTTAATTTATTTTCCATCTTTCCTTATTAAAGCTTATATAAGCAAAGACTCATGGGAAACAACAGGTAAAATATGCACTAAGACTGTTTGCTTGAATCTTCAATGCCGTGTGTGTTTTTACTAATTTAACATTTTGTAGTGGTTTATTATATTGCATTTTCAGTGGATTTTTTTTTTCCTTCTTTTCCTTTTTGTCTTTTGTTTGTTTGTTTATGTTTTTATTATACCTGGTGTTAAATCATGTTAGAGCATCTGGAACAGCCAATGTGGTGTGGGAGACAGCAAAGGCAAAATTGTTGTATGCGATAACATCACCTATATTTTTAGTGCAATACAAAGGATTTATTTAAAGGCTCGGCGACCCATCTTTGCACATTATTATGTTTTGATGAATCCAAGTGTGTCAAAATATTGGATCCAACACATAATAATGATAAAATTGGATGCGTTTCGCCCAATAATTATTGGTCTCGCTATGAGTTTTAAAATATTGGCCTCGACTACGTCTTGTTGTCCAAAATTTTAAAACTCATAGCTCGGCCAATAAATATTTGCTCAATCAATCCAATTTTATATCAGTATTTTTTTGTGGGATCTGAGAGCACATCAGACACAAACTGCATTCTGAATACAAAGAATGTCCCTCTGATATTAAATAATTTAGATTTTATTTTAATTTGCGATATAATACAAATTTTATGGCAAATTATTAAAATTGACATTTTTGACAGTCCAAAAGTCAAAAGACCTAACATTTTTAGGTCTTTTATGAAACTTCATGTATATCTTCAATACGAAAGGTCAAAATTTTCATATGATGGTCGGCTTTTCATCCCAGCTATAGTCTGTATACCTTCCTTAAGTTAGTAAAGTAAAATCAACTTTTGAGATTTTCTCAAAAACTGTTAATTTTTGCAGGAATCTATTATGTAAATGATATTTGGAATTCTTGTTTCTTTTCCTTTCTGAAAATGTATACTTTTATATACTTCTCATCATTACATTTAGAGATACAATTCAAACAATATCTAAATTACTGATGACTCTAGAAATTTATACAGACTATATACACTTAAGTACATATCATTAGATTTATGAAGTTTACTTCAAGAACTGTTAAATGTCTAAAATGTCAATTTTTAATAATTTGCCATAAAATTTGTAGAAATATCACAAATTTTCTAAAAATCAAAATAATTTGATATCAGAAGGACATTCCTCTTTTTCAGAATGCAATTTGGTGTGTCTGATGTGGTCTCATGATCCACAAACAATACTGTGCAAAGATGGGTGACCGAGCCCGTAACATAATTCGGGATTTTCACTGTGGAAAAATCATGACAATATAATCTCAACATCATATTAGATAGGCTTAGTTCTCCAGTAGACCAGAATTCTAACATGATATGGGACCATGTATAATATCTTATACTACCCCTAATGGCTATAAATCCTACACAATCCTACAGCACAAAGCTACTGCCCATGCATGCATATATCCCAAGCCGTTGATGCGATGACACAATCAACCAAAGTCATATGCGCACAGATTTGTCGGCCAGGCCAGCGAAACACCCGTGGTTACCGGTTGCCAATAGTTTTGGCACATGAGGGGTTCGAATCCTGGTGGAAACAAACAACTTCGTTGTTCACCTTCTCTCTTTATTCCTTCCTTCTTTCCTCTCTATTCACCAAAAAGTACAATGGGTATTATGGCTAACAATGATTTTAATATGTGAAATATAACTACAAAAAAAGTAAATCTTCAGGTATTGTAAATATCTTCACATAATGTGATGCCATCAAGCAAAATCAGTTGGAACTCGGAAATATTGATTTTGAGATATAGCCAAACAAAGGAAATATTTTCTTTTGTTTCTTCTTGTTTTGGAAACTCTTTTTGCTCATGTCTTTGGAACTGATTGTTCATATTTATTGGGGTTTTCTGCAAAATACAGCCTAGTAAATTCTTTTTACTATCCTATAAAAAACTTTAATATTTCTGAGTTCCGACTGATTTTGCTTCACATATATCGAATATCTTTGTGAATTTTATTCAAGAATTTGTAACTTTCTCCACATGCACCACATCTTTATCACAATGCATATTAATTTTCTTGCTAATTACCAGTGATTGTGTTAATTCTTTGTTGGAACCTTTCTTTGTGCAACAATAAATAACTCTTTTATGACGTCACCCCAAAATTGCCTAAGTCATTCTTACATGTTACTCATTTGCAATTTTGATTTTCTGAGTAATAAACCCAAATTAATCAAATTTACAGCCACATCAACATGTGGAATTCAAATACATCTCTTTTGATTTTACACTTCATTGTATTTAAGAAACATATCCAAGGTGAACAATTTATTGGTTTATTACTCAACAGAGTCAAAATCGCAAAGAAACATGGAAAAATGACTTGCCGTATTTTTCGTCAAATAGTCGCCCCCCTCAAATAAACACCCCCACCACTTTTTTCAACCAAGATGTTTCAAAAATGCCGATATTTCCATGCTATCTTGTGTAGTAAGCTTACCAAGTTGCGCACATGGTCGATAATAGCGTCAATAATTGGCGAAAATCTGGATCAGAAACCCGGAAGTGAGCCAGAAGTCGGTGTTTCTAGTTCATAGTTCGTCATTTTAGCGTGTGTTTTTAGTTTACCTAATGATTTTAACGGGAATTATCGTTCTAAAATTGACCTTGAATAAACAGGTTTATTTGACGAAATACGGTAGGCAATTTTGTTATGAGGCTGATGATGTGTAGCTTGCTTCTTGAAAAATGTCTGTGATATGCTGTCTGTTAATCAGTGTCATAGCTGGTCACCTGGCCATTCACCAGTATGAACTTTCTTCTTGTGTTTTGTAAGTAATAGCTACCGTAAAACCCCGTCTACAAGGATATACCTAAGAAACGCCCTCAATAAAATTGGTTGCTTTTTGTATTTGGAGTTTGAGCAAATATATACTGGCAATAGGTGGCTATGCATTCCATCTAAGTATGTTGTAACACCAATCAATTGTATCGACATAATAACGACTGTTTCTTATATCATCATCGTATAGCTCAATTGATAGAGCGTCAGACTTTGGAACTGAAGAGAGCATGGTCCGGGCACCGTTCAGTTTTTTCATTCTCGTTTAATTTTAACTTTTGACATGTTCTTTTTATCTTTCTTCAAATCTACCTTTCTACTTTTTTTTTTTTATAGTTTTTTTTATAGTTTTTTTTTGTAATTTTGTGGTTTTATAGAAACTAGTAAAAGCATTTATTCTAAATAATAGCGAAACCCACGGTTAGACAAATGTGTTGTAACTACTTGTCTGTCCTCGTCTTTGCAATAAAAACCTATGTTGCACCTTTGTGCCATCCCAATTCTTGAGGAAGGGTGCGTTTTTGGCTTAAGCACGATTTTGTTTCTACTTATGTGTATAAGTGTGTCATCAAAAGACCGCCACCACCGTGGCGCGTCTCTCTTTAGACTAGCTTTCTTGCGGCCAGAACGGTCGACAATGGCAACTCATGCGTTCTCATCGTGGGGTTGTCCCTATCGCTGCGAAGGTAGTAACCTTCCCCACGACTAGCCCGCTGTTGCCATAATGACGCATTCCGATCATAAAGAAGCCCGCACAAGAACACTTTCATCGTGCTGGAAAATATATGAAGCAAATCTAATCTAAGCATTTTAATGTTGTATACAAGAACCTGTTCCAACTTACTGCAGGGGTGTTCAATTTAGTTAATACTCTTGGTTCTTTTTACGAACTTAATATATGCATCTTCTACCCCTCGCCAGAATGAAAGACTTGTGATGAAATCAAAATAAATATTGTTCTGTTGCCACAATTGCAGTTTTTCAATAAAAAAAATAGATGAGGAATAATAATTATTCCATATATTGTCCCATCAAGAATAGAGTGTCTTCAAAAACTTCAATCAATTCATCTGACAAAGGAAACTATTCTGGTCATTCAATTTTGTTTCGCTTGCACCTGTTATATCACAGGCGTTGGTAGAGAAGGCACACTTCTCTTGTCTTCACCGAAGTAGTGATGTAAACACTAACATGATTAATTACCATAGCTAGCAATGGACATACACTATTTTTTGTTCCACTTGAACCCATACTCATAGGCTATTAAGCTGTCGATGTGACGTAATTAATCGGATTAACTACCATAGCAATTGATGAATACAATTTCGAATATATAGCCCTGCACTTCATCGTTCACGTGGCACCTATGCATTGAACCATAGTTGTCAAAGAAATGCTAATCACTCGCCATATAAGATTAGTATTTATGAAAAGAGTGGTATTCAATCTATGTTTGGTGACATACGCGGGTGATAGTGCAATCTGCTTGATGGTAGTTATTGCGATTATTACGTCACTTCGACAGCGAATTGTAGTATAGACGAATCCAACAAGCCAAGTGATGGTCAGAATTTATTCGCCATTATACGCTGGTGAAGTTACGAATTAATCGGATTAATTACCATAGCAATAGGTGAAAACAATTTTGAACACTCATCACCTGTACTGTGTATGTCTGCAATCATAGATTGAATACAATACTGGTCTTTTCAAAGATACTAATCTTACAGGTGCAGCATGATATGGTTCAATGAAGAGGTACCGCCTGAACGTATCAGTGTAGCGCGTATATTCAAAAATTGTTTTCACCTATTGCTATGGTAGTTAATCCGATTATTACGTAATCGCCAGCGTATTGGAATAAAACAGGAGGATGTGAGTTCATAAGGGCAATGTCGGGATTATAGGTCACAATCGATGTGGAGAGATGAGAGGTCCGACCAACAGCCATTATAGCGAATGGTTCATGTTCAACTAATTCCAGCGGACGGTCTGTGGCTAGTAAGGAATCGTCTTTGACCACATGCGCAGATCTTTCTCGTCAGGAAGATATTAATATCCCGAATTTATAATAGGCCTATGCCTACCAGTTCCATCGTATAACCGATCTGCTAGAGAATATTTGTTACCATGTTTAATAAATTCAGTATTTATCGTATAATAAAATGTAGCCAAATGTATAGTATGTGTCACACGGTTTTCTGCTGAACCACTAGCAGGCTATGTTACCACATCTATGACAATGACAAAGGTGAATTTTGATGATTTTTACGATCGTCCGGATGAGCAAATCACTGAATGGGTCTTTAGTTCCTCCTCTCCTTATCCTGCCAATATTATATGAATCAAAGAAAAATAAAGAAAAAATAAAATTAAACAAGAAAAAAAAGACAAAGAAAAGAAACAATAAAAGAAAAACAATAGAATAAATTAAACTAAATATGAAAAAAAAATGATCACGAAAGGAGTCTTTAGAAAATGCAAGAAAATATAAATGAAAAGTTTGAACAATATTTTGTTTATAAAAGTTTGTGTGACCGTGATGAGGCTCGAACTCACCATCTTCCGATCTAAAGAACCAAAGTCTTATGCCTTGCCAAGTGAGCTATGCTCGTGAGATGCAAAATAAAGATAAAATAATACATTGTATACCTGCTTGTGTCGGTAAATGATTTGCTCAAATTCCATAATGATATAATATTGTGGAGGGTGCTAGCGTGAAATTTGCTATCATCACAGTCGCTACTATTCCTTGTAGACGGGTTTCTACGTTATATGTATTAGCATATGGTGATTTCTGTTTAAGAAGTCATGTCTAAGAATCCAGTAAGACAGTCATATGTTAATCGTCAATGATTCCATAAATTTAACACAAGTCATATTTCTTTGAATCAATTACTAGGGCCAGCTCGAAGCCAAGACCTGGACTTAGTTTATGCTGTAAGTACATGTATTGTTGACTTCAATAGACATTAAAAGATGGTTGCTGTGGACTCACAATTTCCCTTCAGCTCTTAGATATTATACAATGTCTATATTGGGCTGATCCAGTTGAAATCCATACACCCCCTATGGAAGACATGACCTTAATCTCCCATACAGGGAGTGTGAATTTAAAGTGGGATTACCTGAATGGGTGACTCCATTTGAAATTGTGTTAACTTTGTGTATCTGAAAATCTCAAGAACTATTAAAAAAGTCTTAAGATGGTTACCTTAGATTTAGGCTGACTAGGGTACTGCATTCTCTGAATGATGCTAAATGGCTTATATGGCGTGTCTTGCAAAGTGTGCGGAGGCCTGTGGTTTTATGCCTGCGTTTAGCGCACTACTATAAATCACTGCACTTAGTGCACTGACTTTTAAAAACAATTACTGCTCCCATTTTCATCCTAAAATATTTTTCTTTACTTTTCATTTTTAACAGTGTTTAATTGAAGCCATCTCAACATTAGATGTCCTATGTAGCATTGATTCAGGTTTGGTTCCTAAACTATTTCCATCCATCAAGAGAGTATGTACACGCATCACTGAAGAGGGCGCTAGTCAACCTAGAGTTATGCTCAGTTTACTGCAATTTTTCATCAATCACAGTAAGTTGTTTTGGAGGGCAGCCCCCTCCCCATGAGAAGTCTTGCCCTCCTCTTGAAAATATTTATGCCTTTTTGTACTTTTATCTGATTTTTGACCATTTTCTTCAAATTTTGCCTTTAGAAAGTTGCCTTGCCGCCCCTTTGCCCTCCCTCTGACAATGTCCTGGCTACGCCACTCTTTACCCACCAATGCTAGCCAGCAGTAATTAATTTAATTTGTACACAGCTTAGCACTGGTTACGTGCTCAAAGTACTGTACCATGATGACAATCCAACTCCTAAACCACCGCTCATCGTCCTGACGCCGCTTTGCGGCGCGAGCGCCTACACTGGGTTTAAGAGAAGAACGGATGTCCTTTGCTCAGATTGACGTGAGCGCCATGTTAATGAGTAACTTACGCGGAGCTTTGTGTTCCCTTCAAGGTCACTGATCTGCGCCGACCAACGTTTTGACGCACAATCGGCCAATCAGATTATCGGTCTGTTGCTATGATTGTCAGACGATTGATACATCCAATCAGAACCCCACTTTTGTGTTTACGCTCTGCACGCTCTCAAAATGTAAACAACTGCCGTTCTTCTCTGCCAAAAACTGTAATCGGTATTTTAAATTGTGTCACAGAAGGATGGTTTTGAATATTTAGATGGGCATAAGTACCAAGCAGTGGTGTAGCCAGTATTTTTTCAGGGGGGGGGGGCAGGGGGGCAAGTGACTTCCAGGGGGGCAAATGTAACAAAAATTGTCAAAAAAGGCCTAAAAATGAAAAATATCACAGCAGGCAGGATCCCATGATCCCGAAATGTGGCACCCCTTGGCTGTGATACAGATACGAGGGTTAAGAAATTGCAACCTTGCAAAATTTTACCTATTTACTCTTCAGTCAAGTTAGCTCAATCGATAAGGCATTCGACTATATGGTGCGAGAGGTTGTGGGTTTGAACCCTGGCGGTGCCTAAAAATTGAGTTATCTTGAAATTCTCCTGGACAAGGAACTTACTTTCTGATGAAATCCCATGGATGTGGGATGAAATGTCAAGTAAGAAATCCCACGGATGTGGGATGAAATATCAAGTAAGTCAAACATTTTGTTGAGAGAACTTGTTTAAAATCTCTGTTTATCAAGGAACTTACTGATTGTCTCGTTGTAACCCGTACGAAACTCGGGAAGCTGATCCTGGTTGGGAAGGTTATTTGTGGAATGTCTAGGGTGTGTGCTCTTGTAGCAGCAAAGTTCCTGATTTGTTGTTAAAAATGGTTTATGGAATGATATGGGGCCGTAGTTGTCGGCGACAATCTGGAAAGTGTGCTGAGGCTTGTGGATCAACGTCTTGGCGTTGTGCTTGTCCGTAGCGCACTATAAATCACTGCGCTTTTTTTTTTCATTGCAGGCAATTCAGTGGTCCATGACCCCCAATTATCCTATCATCAATTCTTTGGTCCTCTACTTGGCAGTTACTATGACAACCAGTGCGTTGCTATGGATACGATTATCTTTTGTCGTGATAACTTGGAACACCTGTGTGAGAATTCTACCATGGAAAGATACTTCCCTAATTTATTGAAGGTAAATCTCAATGACATTGAAACTCTTTTGTTTAATGATTAATTATTTTATTAATATGTATCAAAATAATAACAAATTTTACTTGCAGGTGGATGACCTGATTGGGCTATTCCGGGGTGAAATTCACACACCCCCTATGGAAAGCATGATGTTAATCTTCCACACAGGGAGTGTGAATTTCAAATTGAAATCTACACCTTCTGTGTGGGAGATCAGAGAAGATGAGAAGATCATGTTTATAATACTATCAATATGTGGTTTTTTTTTTCAATTTAAAATTATTGATAAGAATGAAGAACACTGAAAAACAAATAACATGTATTAAGTTGGCTTCATTTAGTCTTACCACTTGCAAGGAAATCTACATTGCAAATTTACACCCCTAATTGTTTCGGAGATTAAGATCATGTCTTCCATCATAGACCATCTAAATACAGATGGTCTATGCTTCCATGGGGGTGTATGGATTTCAACTGGAATAGCACATTGACAGCCTCATCCCCCATTGTACCCCATCAAATTCAAATTTTTGCATCTGAAGAAAGCCCATTTTTCTCAATGCAAATAAAATTATAGGCATCAGAGATGTTTTATTTAAATGGTATGAACAAAAAAGTGGCAGCCTAATCTTCCATGGTGGTGTTCAACCTGTACTGTTCTTTGGGCCATTGTTGTTGTTGTTGTTGTAACTAAATTCCCTCCTTCAAAGGAGCGCCATGTATATATATTTTTTAATTTGTATCTTTCTTCAGATGCCAAAATTTGAATTTGATGGGGTAGGATGAGGTAGACTTCTATGTAGTCCACTTGCCCATTGTGAAAACTCTGGCTATTATGTTTACATAAAACTCTGATTTGCATTAATTTGTGCACATAGATTTTCCACATCTAATCTTACCATACTTACCATGTCTGTTTGCCAACTTCCCAAGTATAGACCTACTTTACTTTTACTGTCACTAACTAAACTGAGCTCAAAAAGAAACTTATAATCTTTTACAACTTGTGAATCACAAGGTCATATCTTAAAATACTGTCAATCAAAATGAACCAAAATTACACACAGGATTACCTTAATACTCTACTCAAAACACATGTCAGTAACCAAGCAGTTGTCCAACTGACACAACAGCAAAATGCACTGTCATGGGACAGCTTCCTGGACTTCCTTCACTTTCACAGCCCAACATCTGGTACCCAGGACAAACAATCTGTGAGAATGCACACAAGATCCTTGCACAGATGATAAGACCGTGCTGCTTTCTGCTTTTCATACACTTTTTTAATGAAACAGGGCTGGGCTGGGTCCAGGAAGCTGTTCCATGTCAGTTCACTTTGCTGTTGTGTCAGTTGGATAACTGCTTGCTGACATGTGTTAAGAGTAGAGTATTGAAGTAAATCTGTGTGTAATTTGGTTCAATTTGATGGACAGGATTTCAAGATATGACCTTGTGAAAAAATTATAAGTTTCTTTTTGAGCTCAGTTTATATAAACCTTTTTTATGACCATTTATTGAATACTTTCCTTGTGATAAACATCTGTATAATTTCGAGTTCAACTGTCATAATGTGCTCATCATGATTCCACACCCTTGGCATACATTTAGATATTTTGCTAGAGCAATTATTTAATTAGAAATTTGGAATTGGATTGTGTTAGTAATAGGCCTCAATGTATTAAAAAGTGGCTCAAAAATACAATAAAAACATCGAGTGGGAATAACTACATAGCCTTTTTTACTTAAAAAAAAAGGGGGGGGGCAAACTGCTTAGGTCGTCCAAAGGAAAAGACCTAATGGCATCACAAGTTGTGTGGACTTATGAAGCTGTGTTATGGGAACTTTCATGTTTAGTGGTGTTCAAGGTCACATACTGAAAATGAAAAAAAAAATGTTTCGCATGAATATTTACTATGCTTGGTGTTCACTCTCCATATCTTCAGATGACTGATCTGGGACAGCCGTCCCTATTCGTTTAACTTTGTGCATTTATTTGCTTTTATCCCATTGGATCTTGTGTTTTGTTTTTGCAGTTTTAAAAAAAATTCTCACAATGCTCAGACATAGTTATTAACCTATTTGTAACTCATTTTGCCTTTGCAACCAAGGAATATTTTGATATTCCCCTAAAATCATGTCACTGTTTTTTTTCACTATACTGGTAGTTATTGAGAAGGAGTTGAATTAAAATTGGGATCATCTACATGTTACAAATAACATCATGGAATAGACTTAAAAGTAAATATGTTGGATTCTTTACATGTTACAAGTAACAACAAGGAATGGACTTTAAAAAAAATTACTTTAAAAAAAGTAAATATGTTGGATTATATACATGTTACAAAAAAATATCATGAAATAGATGTAAGAAGTATAATGGATCATTTCTTGTTACAAATAACATCATGAAGTAGACTTAAAAATTAATATGTTGGATTATTTACACGTTACAAATATCATGAAGTAGACTTAATGTGTTGGATTATTTAAATGTTATATTGAAATATCATGAAATAAACGTATTAAAGAAGTATGTTGGATCATTTACTTGTTACAAATAATATCATGAAATAGATGTTAAAGTAAATATGTTGGATTTATATGTTACATATCATGAAATAGACTTAAATGAAAGTAAATATGTTGGATTATTTACATGTTACAAATAACATCATGAAGTAGACTTAAACATAAATATGTTAGATTATTTACATGTTACAAATATCATGAAATAGACTTAGAAAGTAAATTTGTTGGATTATTTACATGTTACAAATAATATCATGAAATAGAATTTAAAGAGAAAAATATGTTGGATTATTTGCATGTTGCAAACAGCAACATGAAATATAGATTTTTAAAAGTAATGTTACAAATAACAACTTAAAGTGTGACACGATCAAGGGAAATGACTCGGATGTCGCTAATATTGATTTTGATATTGGCAAAGGAAGTGTTAAAATTCTTTTGTTTTATAGTGTTTTCAGCGATTAATAAATTGATGTAACTTTGTAAAGAAAAGATTTATCAACATGGGGTTTTCAGTTTCTGAAAGCTCTAAATGTCCTCTTTTGAAACATGTGTAAAACTCATTTTCGACCAGGGTCGACATGCATCTCATTCCCCTTGTTCATGTCACAAATATAGATTTTTAAAAGTATTTAATGTTGGATTATTTACATGTTACAACAACATGAAATAGTGATTTAAAACATTAAAAGCTTAATATGATTACAAAAGTTCACTTACAAAAATGTAAAATTGTGTAAATAATACAACCACAAATTTAGGACTAAAACAAGACTTCAGGTTTGAAAGAATTATATGTGTTCACTCAAATTTGCCTTTTCTTCATTTCCTCTGCCCACTAATTGCCATCATTTCAGTGTTATCTTCTCGGCCTCTATGTTTACAATTACAACATGAACAGTTTACTTTATCAAATAAATATCCAGCGAAGGTATACAAAAATGGATTGAGGGTGGAATTAATTGGGAGTACAAATGTTGCTATCCAGGCATATGCTGTAGGGCTCACTTCCACTGCGCCAGCCTGGACAAGAATTGATAAGATCCCAATGGGTATCCAGCAACAAAGGTCTGTAAGGACAAGAAGAGACATTTTCATAGCCATTCGCATTTCTTCAGTTGATCTTTGTGACCGTCCAGAGGCTCTGGTTATTTTTCTAGCAGTAATAAAAATGGATATGTAACAGAAAGCCACAACTAAGAAACAGATAAGGTTGAGACCGGTGAACATGGCAATGGATAAGTACATGGACACCTTGTTCTGAGTAAGTGTATTCTTCAACGTGTAGTATTCTTCATATATGGTGTGATATTTGTCCTCTGTGATTGTTTCATTATATATTTTAAATTTAGAAAAAGGTAGGCCGACACAGATCTCTGAAATTGAATACAAATCTGAATCTGTTCCTGATAATGCATACACAGTGATACTGAAACTGATGGCTACTGACCAAAGGATGGCTGATAGTGAACGGGCTAATGTTAAACCAATCCGCCGGCTTCCAAATGGGTACTTGATCCCCAGAAATCTGTCTATGCTTATTAGGGTTATGAAGAAAGCTGAAGCCTCACTGGATAATACAGATAAGGCTCCAGCAAATCTGCACAACACACTCGTTCGCCAAAATTCAGAATTTGATGGAAAATAATCTGTATAATATGTATCTACTGAAAGCAAAACGATCAGATAGATAGACATTGTGAAATCCGATATTGAGAGGTTTGCAATCAGGAGAAATTGGACCTTATTACTCTGTCGCCTGCGTCTGAATTTGATGTAAAGAGCAGATACATTTCCTAGAATTCCAAAGATGCTCATAAACCACATAACAATTCGAAGGGAGTCTACAGTCAGTAAACGCTTGCATGTGAGGAATGGAGAAGATGGCTTATCGCTTTCACACTGGAGAGATGATGCATAACAACATATTTCATGTCTAGTGACCCACAATGTAGATGTTTCATTTAATCCAGCAAAAACTGCACTCTCTATCCACATGAGTGGGTTTTCTCTCAAGTTAATTTGCTGTAAAGAGGTACACCTTGATAATATTGGAATTTGATTGAAATAATTTTCGGAAAGGTTAAAAAATTGTAGATGTGTTTGGCTGTGAAAAATGTTTTCTGGAAGAGAATGAAACCGATTATGATCCAGTTTAAGAATCTCAAGCTTGGTTTGATTTTGGAATGTGTTCGGGTGGAGAAAGGAGAGACTATTATTGGAAAGGAACAGTTGTGCTAGGTTAGTCAGTGATCCAAAAGCATTGGAAGGTATCTCGGTTAACATATTGTTATCTACGCGTAAAGTCTCCAATCTTGTCAATGCTTGAAAGCAACCAGGCTGCATCTCATGTAATGCATTCTCAGACAGGAATAACAAAGTCAGATTTGTCAGTCCTTTAAATATGCCATGCTGTATCTCATGTAATGCATTATTTTCCAATATTATCCACTCCAGACTAATCAATCCTTGGAACACACCAGGCTGTATCTCATGCAATGCATTATTATCCAATATTAACCATTCTAGACTAATCAATCCTTGGAACACACCAGGCTGTATCTCATGTAATGCATTATCATTCAATATTAACCACTCCAGACTAATCAATCCTTGGAACACACCAGGCTGTATCTCATGTAATGCATTATTTTCCAATTTTATCCACTCCAAACTATTCAATCCTTCAAACACACCAGGCTGTATCTCATGCAATGCATTATTATCCAATATTAACCATTCTAGACTAATCAATCCTTGGAACACACCAGGCTGTATCTCATGTAATGCATTATCATTCAATATTAACCACTCCAGACTAATCAATCCTTGGAATACACCAGGCGGTATCTCATGTAATGCATTATTTTCCAATTTTATCCACTCCAAACTATTCAATCCTTCAAACACACCAGGCTGTATCTCATGCAATGCATTATTATCCAATGCTAACAACTCCAGACTAGTCAATCCTTCAAACACACCAGGCTGTATCTCACGTAAGGCATTGTTATCCAGGTACAAGTTCCGTAAACTAACCAGCCTCCCAAACACACCAGGCTGTATCTCGCCTAAACTAGTATCACCCAGATTCAATGAATACAAATCATGATCAGCAAACCGTGCAAATGATAATGGTTTAATACTATGCAAAGTGCTGCCAGACCAGCTAATAGAACTGCTATAAGATGGATACACAACTTGAGTCTCTGACACACTTCCATTTGCACAGTTACTGATTATAGTGACATCATCCAAGGTACATGTACAGTTAAGTGGGCATTCCATGTGACATGTAGTTCTGTTGTTCACATCTCTAACACACTGAATTATCTTACTGGTATTTTGTCCACTGACAATCATATATTTGCTACAAGTTGCAAATAAAATCAAATAGAATGCTAGTGATACTACTCCTTTGTAACTTGAGAGTTTACATGACATCAACGTATGGCAGGTATTTCTAGCCATGGTGTAGAATGGTGATGTAGTAACTGGTGCTAGTCTCTGGCACAGGCTCAATATCTAACAAGGTCACTTGAATGGGGGTGTATTGACCATGAGAAACAATTGATATCAATCAGATTGTCCACCTTGCAGACAGGTACTGCAACAGTTCAATCTGCAAACCAGATCAACCAGTTTAACAGTCTCCTGGTCAGAACTGGCAGATGATAAAGTTTGCTTGTCTGCTAAATCTAAATCAAATCATCCAAGTCCTGATTGTTTTTTATGGCACTTCCTGATTTCTTCTGATCGTGTGGTTCAGCAGTGTCTGAAAACTGGAGGGATAATGGCACATGGCACTAGCTTAGCTGTCTTGGTACTGATGTGATGTTGCAGTCATGGCTGAAGTGAAGTGATTCTGATATCCACTGTATATAAACAGCAGCACTTGTGACCACGGTGATATAGATAGTGGTGGTGTTGATTTCATTGCATATCACAAGTTGTTAGAATGTTTACTCCATCCTGATTGCTCTGTGCCAAGAGAAGCGGTTTAAAATTTCAATTATAGCCAATCACCTAAAATGGACAATAAATTACCTGATAGTAGTTCATCACTTAAGACCATGTGTCACATTATAAAGCATATTGCTGTATTAGAATATATACCCAAATAGCTTTAGAACTCGAGTCTGTAGGTGCAGCAGTTCAATCTGCAAACCAGATCAACCACTTGTCAAACTGGCAGGTGAGTTCTTGTCTGCTCAATCTAAATTAAAACATCCAACTTCTGATTGTCCCAATATATCTTGGTCCTGCTTGGAAATTTGCAATTGAAGCACCGATTTGTGATGTTGCAGTCATGGCTGAAATGAAGTGATTCTAATATTCACTACATATATCAACAGCAGCACTTGTGCTTGTGACCACTGTGATATAGATAGTGGTGGTGTTGATTTCATTTCATATCACAAAATGTGGTTTAAAATTTCAGTTATAGTCAATTATAAATTACCTGTAGCAGTGTGATCACTTAAAGCCATATTATAACATTTGCTGAGGAGAACACCCTCAAGAAAGTTTTAAATTCTGGTTTTTACACGATTGTAATGTACTTAAAGATACTCTGCAAAAATCAAGACTTAGGTGTTGCAGTTTTGTCAAAATCCGAGATTTTGAATAAAACGATGGAACCAGCGCTTTTTATTATTACGATGGAAATATTAGTCGAACACGTATGCACAGTACGCATTACACGGGCGTATGGATACACCCCCACACACACCCCGAGGATCGTACCGTATTACAACCGCGGGAGTAACATACATGGGCGCTAGTAGTAAATTCCAATTTTCTATGCTTTACCTCACTTGTTCGGCTCAAAATTAAAAGGGGACATATCAGACAGTAAAAGCTAACATTTTATGGAAAATAAATTCTAATCTATTTTTACAGAAATGTTATAATATGGCTTTAAGGCCATCTGTCACAAAAAATAAAGCATATTGCTGTATTTGATCATATACCCATATAGCTTTAAGACTAGATTCTGTAGCTGCAATATGCAGCAATGTGATACAGAGAAGAAATGCTGATTTGGGAATATCCCACTTTATTATCTTGCCTGAACTCTGTTCAGAAAGAGACTATGTTATCACAATGTCTGTCTTTATGTCAGGGGGGGGGTGTTGTAGGGGTGTGTATGTATATGTGTATGTTATCAATTTGGTTAAAATTTCATAAAATAGATGCCATTCCAAAATTATCCTTACTAGGGAACTCATACTTGGTAGCAATGAATTGGATAGAGGTGATATAATCAAGATCAAAGGTCATTTCGGGTTCAAAAAGGTCATTTAGGTGTCAAATTCCAAATATCTGTGATTGGGCTCAAATTTGGTGGATATGCATGTATTGGTAAACTCAAAGAAGAGGGGAGCGTGTTAAAAGCAAAGCAGAGGTCAATTGAGTTTTGTAGGGTAAAATTTCAAAATTGCTCGATTATGCTCAATATTAATTAAATTTGTGAATAATAACTCAGAGGAGACTTTGGAAACACACTATGCAAAAAACAACACTGAGTGGTATCACAACAACACTAAGTGTTATCACAACAGCGATAAGTGTTATCACAACAACACACAGTGTTATTACAATAAAACTAAAGTGTTATTGCAATAACACTCTGTATCATCACATCAACACCAATTGTTATTACAACAACAGCCAGTGTTATCACATCAAATTTGATGTTGAAACTCAACTCAAATGGTGCAAGATAAACCCGTCACTGATGGACAAGATGGTGTTCATTTTCATTAAGTAAAAATAAGCTATATCATGTGTCTTAATTTTAGAAGTGATTTGGCCTTCTGGGGCTTCATGTGTATCACCAGCGGAAGCAAACTTCATCTCAGTCAAAGTATATGAACTGTATAGAAAAGGGATACTTTTGTTTTAAAGAAGATAACAAAACCTGCAATTAGGAAAAACCTCATATTGGCCTATTCCATTTTAAATCCACACTACCCCTGTGGAAGGGTTAGCTAAAATCTTCCACAGAAGGAGTATGAGTTTCAAAATAAAATAGACAACTGGGTAACATCCGTTTGAAATACCCACTGAGTTGTGGAAGATGCAGGTCGAGCCATATACAAGGGGAATATGGGTTTCAAAATGATTAGTACTGACCAATTACATTTGAAAAACATACTCCCCCTGTGGAAGATATTTCCAAAATCTTCACAGGGGGAGGGTGGATTTCAACTGGAATAGCCCATTGCAACTTTGAAAGAAGGCACACTATTGGTTAACATGGGGCGATGGGATTTACATTTTGTTTGATGAAATCCTTTTTGTTTGACTTAAACAATCCATTTCTTGCAAAATATTCAATCAGGTTTGATTAAAATGTGAAAATACCACAAATGAAAGCTTACATGTAAGACGATGCTCGATATCGGTACTTGTAAATATAATTTTTCATTTAGAAAATGTTATATTGCGCATCATAAAGAATTTGAGCTGGCTAAAAAGTCAAAATTTTTGTATGTTACAATCAGAACACCCATGTACCTTTAAATCAGTCCTCTGAAAGTATAGACTATGGCTGTAAATTAAGCAGTGTTGAAGCCTGCTGATATTTAATATTCTCCATTCGGTGTAATTGAGTACCGTACATGTTATGATTATACACGTATGTATACAGCTATAACTCTAGGATTTTTGTTATTTCTTTACTTCAATCGGTGTAAATTGAGTGCATGTTATGATTATATTACAGCGTTAAGTTTCTTATAATTTAATCTGAAGGCAAATCAAAAGTTATATTCACAAAACACTGTCGGATTATAAAATAGATACGAGGACTAAATTTAATGAGATGCACAAACTTTAGGATAGGAAGGGAAGCCGAGTATGGAAAAAAATGTGTCTTGATTAAACTTGGAAAGGAATGAACTGCATTGACATGCGCATTATGTAATTGCTCATTTCTTTGCAACTAGTCAACCATATCAGATAAAATTTGCATATACATGTAATGCAAAATGAAACGAGCTATGTGCTGCTTTTTAGGTCGTTCAAAGGAAAAGACCTTATGGCATCATGAAGTTGTGTGTTGATGTGTCTGTCAGTCAGTGTGTCGGGTGTGTGGGTGTCTGTCAACAATTATGTAAGGCTTTTGGTTAAAATATGGTCTCATATGAGTTCAAATCATATTGCAACCAAACTTGGGTCATAGCTGCACTATGGGATCCTTCAATGTATTGGTGGTGTTCAAGGTCATATACAGAGGTCCAAGGTCATTTGAGGTCAACTTGTAAAATAAGACTTTTGGTTAAAATTTGGTATCATATGAATAGTTTAAATCCCTTTTCATTCAAAGAAGGTTCACAGCTGCATTAATTTTATGGGTACCTATATGTATTGGTGATATCCAAGGTCACATATAGGTCAAAGGTCATTTGAGGCCAACTTGTAAAATAGACTGCATATGAAAAAAAAATTATCTCATATCTTTGGACGACCTGTCTAGTTTCCATCAGCTTCTGAGTCAAACTTTAAAAAAACCAACCTTATCATCATTATAACTATTAATATTATTATTAGTATTATTATTATCTTCCACTCCAGATTCTGGCTTGGAACCCCATCAGTTTCCTGGCAGAATTTATTCATATTTTGCCATCCATGATCTCATCATCTAGTGCTGTTGAGGTGAGTCTTTTGGAAATAAGCTTAACTGTAGTTGTGATAAATGTATTTAATTTGTTTATATCAGTAGCAACACCCTCTGATGTTTATAGACACAATGTTAAATTTAGTTAACTTGGAAAACTAAAATTAACTTACTTTTGTGATATGATGAAGATTCCAGCTGTGCTTGTCTTTGATAACTTTAAAGGCACTATTATAATTGATTTGCCAAAATCTGATTTTTGCATTCTTGTAGGAAGCGCATAGTCTGTCTTATCCATGTTGGATTTTGCAGTGGCAGATTCAAATCGCGCACAGTGACGTAATCCTGCAGGGCGTATGCACATGCATAGAGACAAGATTTGTACGTATGCTGGCGATACAACCGCGTAAACACATTGCAAAATCCAACATGGCGTTACTCTCAAGATATAATATAAAGATACTGAAATCAGCCTCATCATCATCATCATCATCATCGGTCGTCTGTGTATGGACGGAATGGAGGAAACATCAGAAGTATGCTGGGCCCAAAGTCTTCTAATTTACATTTCAGTCAATGTGCGATGTTTCTGTCCATATCATACAAAGCCGCCACAAGGAGCATAGCGGTTTTTTTTCAATGGCGAATACCATTGAAAAAATGCTATGCTGCTATTATAGCCCATTTGGCTTCCTTGAGACAGTAGCTTCCAGTGCGTGTGATACATGCATGATCAAAAGCCTTTGATCTTGCAAGTACCACATGCGGACGATACTGTCTCGAGGAGTGAGATGGACCATAGCAACTGCCTAGTATGATATGGACTTAAACACACTATAAATAGAGCTTCACATCTTCACTGCCCTGCTGTTTTCTTGTTCATATGAAAAAACATACCAACTTGGGCTTGTATAGACTTATCTTTTACTTTGAAGCTACCCTACAAATTTCATGAGGGTTACTGCATAGCTGAGACTAGTAAACTAAACTGGTTCAATAGTAGTCTCAGCTAATAGTGCTTTGAATTTACTTATGTGTCCACTTAAGAGTGTTATGTTTGGTTTGAAATTCAGTCATAATCCCATCTCCCAAATTGGGCTATTCCAGTTGTAATCCATACACCTGTTATCGAAGATGTGACCTTAAATGGATGTAGATTTCGATTGGAGTTGCCCATTCAGGTAATCCCATTTGAAATTTGCACTGGACAGTGGAAGATTAAGGTCATGTCTTCCATTGGGGGTGTAATGGATTTCAACTGGAATAGCCCATTGCGACCATATTCCAATTAAGAAAAGTGGAACTAAAGCCAATTCAGTACGGTAATTAAAGTAAAGTAAACTGAACTGAACTAATCTGTTGTTTCAGATGCTTCACACTATCTTAGACCTTCCTTGTATGACAGCGGCCCTGGTAGCAAACTATCGTGCTAAGCGTCTGATGAATGACCCAGTCTATGCCGATACTATCTCACCAGCTCATTTGAAATCCATTGAAGGGATTCGCAACCCAGACCACAAGCCTCTATTTACCTACATATGTAGAAACCAGTCGGGACAAGGTGACACAATTAGCAAGTGAGTGTACTGTATACAATTTACAACAAACTTTGGACAGGTTCAGTTGATATAGACCCTGTTCTACTCAAACAGTGGATCAGGTCCAGGCCCGTAACCAGGATTTATTTTGGAGCTGATTTTGAAAAAGTGGACTGTTTTTTTTCTTCAAAATTTGGGCCTTTTTGGACTGGGGGCAGATTGAAAAAGTGGACTTTTTTTCAAAATGTTGACCTTTTTTTTGACCAAAAGGGCATAAAAAACCCTAATTTGTTTGAACGCTTCACGCCGCAAATGGGAATTTTAGGTCAAAAAGGAGACTTTTGGGCCTTTGGGGATTGGTTACGGGCCTGATCAGGTCACTACCAAATTCAGTCAAATTCAATGCCAAGTGTATTGTAAACAGACAAGCCAGTACCAATGCGCTCCCATGCACATGTGATGGATGGATGGATGGATGGATGGATGGAGACCCGGCAGCACTGGTCCAACGAGTGTGTTTTTTCCCGTCGATTACGATCGTGTCATAATCGTATTATGGATGGAGACCCGGCAGCACCGGTCCAACGAGTGTGTTTTTTCCCGTCGATTACGATCGTGTCATAATCGTATTATAATATTAGTACCGTGTGTCCGCTCAATGTCGTCGGCATACTACAATCGTGTCATCATTCGCGAATGATGAAAATTTCCATCATTGGGCCGGTTTCTAGCATGATCGTGTCGTAATTAATGATGAAAATTACCTGTGTGTACGCATTTTGTCGTTGTATTTATGTTTACTCAATGGGCTTCGTAATTACCGTAGCATGAATATATGAAGAGCTTATTTCCAAACCGTGTTAAGTCCACCCACCTTCAAAATTGAGATTTTGATGAAAATTGGTAGTGAGTAACTAGGGCTATCCAGCAATGTGTGTGTTTTTTTCCAAAATTTTTCAAGTCCCAAAATATTGACACACAAAGTATCGATTTTTTCCCAAAACGTGTTAAGTCCAATTCAGTTTGCTAGCAAACTGTGTTAAGTCCACAAACAATGCCCTTGTGGGCAGCTTGTAGGCAAGTAGCACGGCATAGGGCTTCCAATAGTTAATCGCCCAAGTTCTGCATGATTGATAACATTACCTGGCTTTTCGTCTTCGTTCTTGTTTGGTCCCGCGGTTTGGTCCTGAGACTGGTATACCTGAATTTGGTCTGCATAAGAAGTTGTTGTTGTTGGTTTTTGTTTTTAATAATTAGTAGGCCTAGTTTGTATGGGATTTCTTAAATATTTGTTAGATACTTCCAAAGAGACATGAACAGGGTGGGAAGGGGAGAGGGACAGATTGTGATGGTAGAATTAATGTTAGAGGATGGTGGTAGAGTTAGTTTTTGATATTACTATTTTGTATGATTATCAAAATGTGCTACTAAATTTAAGGTATTATTTTAAAGTTAAAAACTTAGGACTTAAAGACTTAAAAACTTACGGCTGTCAATCTGAGATTAGGGTGGCAGCATGGGGGAGGGGGAATTGTGATAACTGATAATGTGATAAAACAAGTGGGTATTTCGGGTCATCACTTATTGTCAGTGAAATGATGTTTATTCAATTCTGAGAAATGCAATACAACTCAGTTTTGAATTTAGAACTATTGTAAACATTGAATTTTGGTCAAAAATGGTTGGGAGGAGGGGGTTCGAGATGCAAGGTGTTTTGTGGCACAATTGTGTTTTGTAGTAGAGAGAATCACCTTTTGTATGTTTTTAATAAATTTGTTATCTTTTAAGACTAGTTTGAGAAAAATATGACTTATTCTGTGTTAAAGATGCTATGTTTTGTGTCAAAATGTGTTAAGTCCATGCCAGAAATTGCATTTTGTGTCAAAACGTGTTAAGTCCATGGTATTTTTAAAACAAATTAATTCATTAAAAAAAATCAAAAGTCTCTAGATTTTAACTTAACATGTTTTTATGGTCCTATATATGTCACCTTCACTTCACTGTAATTTTACAGAAATTGAACTTTATTTCATTGCCATAAAGAAAATTCCTGATTTTCTTCAAAGTGAATCTTGTGGACTTAACACGGTTTGGAAATAAGCTCTTCATATTATGACACGATGACGAGGTGCTGACCGCATGGACGCTCTCATCATTCATGTATTATAATCGTGTCATAATCGGGTAATTACGACACAATGACGAAAATATACTAGTGTGGACTGGGCCTTAAGCTGGCCCGACATCTGTCTCATTTTGATAGTCAAAAACGAATCAATAATCCTATTGTTGAAGTGGATAATAAGCTTCTACCTTAGATGGCTATAGAACTTTTAATAGCTCTGGTCTTTGTTTGCTTTTGCTAAATCCTGTTCAAGTGGTGGGTTACCAGGCATTGTATTTTGTACAGGTATGCATAACCAACAATTAACAATTAGAGAACTTTCTTAAACCTCGTTGACTTAGGGATGATTTGAAACGACCGCCAATTATGACTGTTTGATATTTATTGCCAGCAATGTGGAAAAAGAGACACATGTAAAAACGTAAAAAGCTATAATTTTGTTGAAGGAGCAAAGTTTAACAAACCATAACCCCGCTTATGGATATCGTTTGAAGTCAAATGATATACCATTTATAAGTTTATGATGTTTATTTTTTAAACACGAAATAAAACAAAATTGACCGGGGGAGGAATTTACGGCTCATTCGCCGTGAACGGTCACAAACAAACAAACAAGAAAGAAAGAAAGAAGGAAAGAAGGAAGGAAGGAAGGAAGGAAGGCAGGCAGGCACGCACCATGTTAGCTTGAGCATTACTAATCAAATTTTGAATTCCAATAGTTGGCATAGTTATCATAGTCACGAGTAGAAGAACCCATACAATTCCTAAATGTGATGCGATCAAGCAAAATGAGTCATTTGTCGGGCTAAATCAAAATTAACTTTTCAAGTTTGTTACATGTGCCATTTCAGGGCTTTATTTTTGCTGGAACTCAATCACAATTGGACTTACGGTTCCAGAGATATAGTCATGTTAGTGTTGTTCAGAACAATAAAATACAAAAGAATTAAGTTGAACACTTTTTATATTAGCTATATTTCAAAATCAATATTAGTGGCAAACATCTCATTTAGCTTGATCACATCACAATGTGTTTATCACTAGCATATAACTTGAAGAAAAGATATAAATTAATGATATTTTATATTCCTGATTTTTAGGTTGAATTTTCTCCACTCCTTGCTCCATGAAATGGAGAGTCATCCTAGAGTCATGACCTGTGCAGAATCGGTACCTATATTACTCAAGTAAGTATGCCTTCTTTAAAAGTACATATACTATAATTTGAAAGTATGTTTCAAAACTTAGAACATGGAACACCCTCCTAATGTGAGCTGCAACTTAAGTTTTATTGTTAAAACCAGAAAATGGAAGTGATTACCTAAATCAAAGAATCTAAATAAAATCACACAACATAAACTTAACAAGTGTGACCTAAGTATGTGCTTATTCCTTCTGCTAAACCCAACCCTAATTGTAATACAGGGAGGGAGAGAGTACAAGGGGGGGGCATCTCATAAATTTTTAATGTGTATGCTCCCTGGGAATTTTGAGGTGGTGGGTCTTTGGGAGCTGACTGCGTGCGGTAAAAGGGGTCTTTGGAGCTTCAAATAGGTAAGGGTCTTTTGGAGCTGCGAACAGTCAAAATCAAGGCTTTCTGGTTGAAAATTGCCTGAAAAAAACAGAAATGCATGGAATAAACAATTTAGGATTCTTTTAGATCTGAAATTAGCCAAGTCAAGGGTCTTTCATAGATCTTTTTTGGTAAAATTCAGGGGGCTTTCTGAGCTGCACGGTCCAAAAACAGGGGTCTTTCGGGGGGAGCATACCCATAATTATGGTCATTTGTATTGACGATCTGAACAGCTCCGCAAATAAGTTCATCAGGATTGTCAATAAAACAGATAATTCAGAGATTCTTGTGTACAAATCAAAATTTGGGTTGATGTTCATTACCTCAATGACAGTTTAGGTGCTAAGACTTAGCACTTTCTCAAATTGACTGAAAGTGCTAAGTCAATTTGAGAAAGTGCTAAGTCTTAGCACGAAACTGTCATTGAGGTACGTAACATCAACCCAAATTTTGGATTTGTACACAAGAATCTCTGAATAATCTGAACAGCTTATTCCATAAGCTTTCCTGATTAGGCATATTTGTATGATTTCACCATAATTTTTGAATACTTGTTTCATTGAATGCATTGATTTTTGAACTGACAGGCTGTATTTCAACACAATCCTTGAACATGGAGACCAAGCATTAGTTTGTCAACTCATTCCTGTGATTCTAGAGAGGGCAGGCTTGCTATATCAGATACCAGCATTTCAGAAAGATGTACGCAAGTAAGTATTCTTAGTGTGTGGAGAGTAGCAAAGCCAAGAAGCAAAGGGCTCTAAGGTTGGAAAATAGTGTATTTTTGTCACATAAAAAACAAGATGCAAGATCCAGTTGTTTCATCATATTTTCCATGTATTGTTTTTTTACATGCATCTAGAACCTTGCTAATCAAGTAGACTAGACTATAGCGTATCTCAAACTTGTTGAGTGTGCCAAAGTGCAATACAAAGTTTTATGGTGAGAGAGCTTTTTGTAATGCAGCTCCAGTCTTGTGGAACAACTTGCCTATACAACTCAGATCTGCAGATTCCATCAATCATTTCAAGAGTATTTTAAAAACTCACCTTTTTACCAATGCATTTAGTGATGTTTCTTAAACTTTTAAATTTGTTTACCTTTTAACCTAGTCTCATCTCAGCTGGTTCGAGTTTTATCTGGGTAGCAGTTGTATATTTTTGATATAGTTGAAATGTATTTGTGCAATTAATCTTTGTAGTTTTGGTGTTTTTAATATATTGTAAAGCGCATTGAGATTTTGTATGTAATGGGCTATATAAGAAATAAATATTATTATTATTATTATTATCTTTCAAGTCGAGTGTAACACCATGTTGGATTTTGCAGTGGCAGATTCAAATCAGTGCATTTAAGTGGTTGTGTTGCCAGCATAGGAATAAATCGCCCTTCTACACATGTGTATAAGCCGTGCAGGATTTAGGTTAGCGCACGCAATTTGAATCTGCCACTGCAAAATCCAGCATGACGTTGCTCTCAATTTGAGACGATACAGGTTATAAGCTTACCTGATGTATTTTTCTGTTTTTTATTTTTTATTTTATTTCAGGGTTCTCTCAGAAGAACTTGTGTCTATATTTAAGCAGTGTCCATCACTTATCATAGAAGAAAGACTAGAAATACTGGATTACGTTAGTGCTCTAAGACATATCACTGGAAATGAAGACTTCTTCTTACATGTTGTAAGTAGGATCAGAAGAATTGCCCAAGCAATATTTTGGAGTATAGCATGGTCTCCGACAGTTAATCATGCAGTCCTGAGCAAAGTGATTATATCCTTGGGGTTGGGGTCGCTCACCATATTTACTCTATTGAATGCACTGGGAGTGTTGCAATCTCAAAAAGGGGGTGTTTTAGAAGTGAATTTTCAAGGAAAAAAACTTTCCAACTTTCCAACATGGCGGAGACCATACAGGAAACACATATTATCGGTAAATACTGTCAGTGTCAAATTATATCTGTAAGTGCATTTTTATGGAAGAATATGATTTATTTAGTTAAATATATGAACATTCTACTATGATGTGGTGATCAATTGCATGGATGGAAAAGTAAGTTAGAATAGGAGTTGTCCATGTGAATTTTAGTTTCTATACTTCTATGACTTGTTGGAAACTAGTCTTTTTAATTCTGTCTTTGATTATACCATATATGGTACTCCACTCCTGTCTGACACCCTTTAGGTCTTTTGAAAAGGGTGCCTTCTCTGTAGAATTAAAAGGGCATTTCGTGATCCACAGCCTCATCCCCCCACTTTTTTCAAAAAAAGTTGAGATTTTTATGCAACTGGAAACCTCTGGCTACATAATGTTTATGTACCAAAAATTTCTTGCAGATTAAGGGATCCAAAATGAGCGTTTATTGCGTTTCGACAGTATTTTTGTGGGACATGAGAGCACCTCAGACCTATCGAATTGCATTCTGAATCTGAAGCATGTCTTTCTGATATCAAATAATTTTCATTTTTGAAAATCACAATATAATACAAATTTTATGACAAATTATAAAAATTTGATATTTTTCAAATTTTTGATATATAACAGTCCTCAAGTAAATAT